>NW_024871260.1:4487500-4652500 GCF_019054845.1 Dipodomys spectabilis
GCCTGGTCAAGACTAATGCCCCAGAACATTGAGGTATTGGTCATACCAGTCTCTCATCCCCCAGTTCCCTGGCCCTGGATCTAAAGTCTGTGCCTCCTGTAGTCTGGGCATCCAGAATTGTCAAGAATGACCTGAGAAGCCAACCTGGTGCCGGAAGATAAACTTTCCTGCAATAAAGTACATTTACATTTCCTAGACACCGACAGATACTTCCAAACCACTTTGGCCTCACCTCCCATGTAGCCGTGGATCCTCCTTGCTTGGGAGGCCTTAAGTCAGAAGTCAAGCTCGAGTTGGCCAGAGCCACCAGCACTCCCCATTCCCCACTCCACTACAAGCCTGCTGAGAGGGATGTGCAGTCAGAAGCCCAGCTGAGGAAAAGGACAGGACATCGTATGACTGAGGCCCTCCCTCTGAGGCAGGGGAGACCCTATGCCAGTTGGCACTGCTTTCCCAGAATCCACTGGAGGCGGCCAAATATTGGACAGCCAGACTTGTGCCCCAGAGAAAAGTTGGAACACAGGCTTCTGGCAATTTAGAACTCATTGTAGACCCTGATAGGGGGCTAAAGGCAAGGTCGGTGTGGAGGAGGGGCACCATCTGAGGTCAGAAAGAGGCAGACAGGCACCCACGAAGGGGACAGAGAAAGACGAGGGAAAATTACACACACACAGATTCACATGGACATTCCAAGGCCTCAGCAGTTCCTGAGAACAGAACCATCAACTCCCTCCATTAGGATCACATCTGACCTTCGAGAAGATGGCACTATCATACTGAGACTAACTGTAGACACAACATTGAGCCTCTCACTTATCTGTAATGTCTCATAACCAAGCATGGAATTTCCAACTGTACACACTGCTACATGGAAAACTCAGGCCACCTCTTTGTTTATTGTTGGTCATGGGGTTTGAACTCTGGGCCAGGGTGCTGTCCTTCAGCTCTTCAGCTGAAGATGAGTACTCTACAATTTGAGCCACAGCACCACTTCTGTTTTCTGGTGGTTCATTGGATATCAAGTATCACAGACTTTCCCGCACAAGCTGGCTTTGAACTGTGGTCTTTACAGCTTTATGAGTAGCTAGGAAGACAATTGTGAGCACTGGCAGCACCCGGCTTCAGCCACCTTCATATACCCAGAGGAAACCCAATTCGTCAGGCCACAAACTTCTTGCAACCCTTGATTTCAAACTTTGACACCCAGCATCAAAATCCATCCTTCAATGGAGAGAATACAGACACAACAATCCCACTCCTGCACCCATTCATCCACACCCTGCCTGCCACAGGCCTCGTCCTCTTGAGTTCTTGGTAAGGCACCACCCATCCTACTGTGGCTTCAAACTGGGGCAAACTTGGGGAGTTCTTAGAAATGTCTGTAAAGTGAGGTCAGCACCTGGTTTCTCAATCACTGCACCCACACACACACCTCTACATATTTGCAGGCAAAGGTATTTTATTTTCTTTCTTTTTTCAGTTGTGGGGCTTGAACTCTGTGTCTGGGTTCTGTCCCTGAGCTTTTCAGCTCAAGGCGAGCACTCTACTACACGAGCCACAGCACCCCTTCCGGATTTTTGGTGGTTTGTTGGAGATAAGACTCTCAGGGTCTTTCCTGCCAAGGCTGGCTTTGAACCATGATCCTCAGATCTCAGCTCCTGAGTATCTAGGATGACAGCCATGAGCTACTGGCACCAGCCAAAGATACTTTTCTCTTCTTGGCATCCTATCCCCTCAGGAGACTGAGATCTGAGGACTGCAGTTGGATGCCACCCTTGGCAGCAAAGTTCATGAGAACGCTTTATCTCCAATTAAACACCCCAAAAAGCTGGACGTGGAGCTATGGCTCAAATGGTAGAGTGCTAGCTCAGAGCATCAAAGACAAGACCCACACCCTAGTTTCAAGTTTTTTCTAGCATAGACGACCCAAGAAAGGGAAGCAGGTGGGAACACCAGAGCTCAAAGCTAACACTTAATACTCACGCCTCCTAGAACAGACCCCATCCGGCTCTGATTCTCTAGATTCTTTGTCCTACATCATGGCAGTCTTAGATGGGACTGACCATGCACCAAGTTAGGACATTCAAGTATAATCTCATACTGAGGATCCAATGACCTTATCAAAGAATCAGGATCTCTCACTGTCCTGCCTCAACACTGGGCAGTGAGGTGAGATCTAGTTATCCAAACACATAATACGGGAACGAAAGGGTTTCTTGGTCAAGGGATGGAGAATGAGAGTCTCTAGGTCCCTCTTGGGAAGGTGAAAAGGGCTGATCTATCCCAGGAATTTTCCTGTGTTGTGAGTATTATCAAAGAAACAACCTTTCTCAGAGCCCACTGCCTCTGGTTTTCCCACTAGCCTCTACCCAGCCCTGTCCCACCTTCGGCATGCCCTCTCTGAATCCCAGTTCTGCCACCTAGACTAAAGACTGAGCCATCAAAGAGACCCACTTCTGCCTCTGAGAATGGCAGAAATGGGGCCCTAGCACCCTCTCGATGAAGTCTCAGGGTGACAAGGGTCCCAACTCACGCCCTCATTCCCAGGCTGTCTTGTGACAATGATATGCTTACCTCTGTCTCTGGTGGAGGAATGAACACCAGGGGTGTCATCTTCAGAGTGAGCCCTGGAAAGTCCCAGTCCCCAAGGAGGTACTGCACAGGCATCCTGCAGTGAATGACAGCCAGGTCATAAACAGTGAACCCAAGGTGTCAGGACTTTTAATAGCAGCGTGGCTGGATCAAAGGCTCTATCACTGGTAGTCTAGGTTATCAGGCAAGATCATGACTCCAATGTTCTGATACACCTGACCTGGGATCATCTTCCCTCTTCATCTTCCTGCTTATCCCTTGCCTCTCCCCTCTTGACACTCCCTCACCCCAATACCTCCCTAGCCCTTGGACACTTTCTTTTTATCTGACCAGAAAATAAACTCGTTTGGGCTGGGGCTGATTCAAACCCTGAGCCCTAGGGTCTACCCGAGGCTGCTTTCCTCAGCAGTCGGTGACCACACAGCTCCTGAATGTCATGAAGTTACTAAGCGGTCAGTGGCTTGGTCCTACATACTGGCTTTAGTCTCTGAAACTGTCCCCACAGAGATTGTGAATGGTTGGCTCCCTTGATCCAGGGACTCCAAACCAAGGCTTGCATGTTCTCCCTTCTTCCTTCCTTTCCTCTTTTTCTCCCTCTGTCCTTCCTTCCCCTCTCTCTCTCTTTCCTTTCTTTGTGTAAGTCCTGGGCCTCTACTTCAGAGCCTAGGTGCTGTCCCTGGGCCTTTTCACTCAAGGCTAGCAGTCAATGGCTTGAGCCACACATCCCCTTCTGATGTTTTATTTTTGGTAGTTAATTGGAGACAAGAGTCTTACAAGCTTTCCTGCCTGGGCCAAAAGCCTCAATCCTCCGATATCAGCCTCCTAAGTAGCAACAGTGGAAGGTGTGAAGCTGCAGCATCCAGCTCAAACCAAGGTTTCTTCATGTTCTCTGGAACCTTTCATTGTCTATGACCCCCCAAAGCCTGGCGCACTCTGTAACTGTTTGTGGAAAAATAAATGAGCATTTGTCTATGACAATACTACAGAAAAGTCCCATCTGATTCAGATAAATATCCTCTGTGGGGGAGAGGGGATGAAGGGTGATGTAGCTCTCCCACAGGTCTCCCTCCTCCCTCTTCTTGGCCTTCTGGTGCCACTGCACTTATCTGTTTTGGCTCCGAGGATGTGAGCCATGATGTACTCGCTGGATTCCGGGGCCTCTGGGATACCTGTCTTCTCAAATATCTCTGTCCAGCGGCTCACCAGCCCTGTGGCATTCAATTCCCCACTCAGATGTGTACGAGGTTGCTGTGAGATGAGTGTCTGGTTCAAGGGCCCTCTTTCCTCCCCATGGGGCCAAACATGATGGTCCATCCCTTCCGCCCCCCCCCCCCCAGTTTCATGTTGCAGAGAAGGTGTCCTTGAGGTAGCCCGGGGTCTCTGAATCTCTCAGAGTCCAGTACAGGTGCTGGACATCGTCTCTGCTCACAGCTGGATGGCTGGGGATGGTGAGGTCAGAATCTCTGTTCTCCATGATGTCCTCCACTGTGGTGCTCACCTTAGAGAGAGCTGGAGGAGATTCAGCAGCTGGTGGAGAAAGGCAGTAAAGGCACAACATTCAAAGCAGGAGACAGTCTGGCTTGGTACCTCTGCCTGTGTTGCTTTGAATGTAATTTTTTTATTATTATTGTGAGAATACCATACAGAGCAGTTACAATTACATGGGCAAGATAACGAGTACATTTCTTATAAAGCATTGTTGCCTCCTCGTTGTTTCCCCTTCCCATCCCTTTCCATACTCCTCCCCACCCCCCACCTGATCCATACTGCTTTCCAAAGTGGTTGAAAAAGTTTACACTCCCACCAACAATGAAATAAGTTTCCCTTCTGACCATATCCCCTCCAGCATCTGTTATTATTAGAGATCTTGATTACAGCCATTCTAACTGGGGTGAGGTGGTATCTCAATGTTGTTTTTATTTGCATTTCTTTTATGGCTAGAGAGGTTGATCATTTCTTCATGTGTCTATTGGCCATCCTTCTCTGCTCTCCAGAGAAGTTTCACTTTAAGTCTTTAGCTCACTGATTTATTGGGCAGTTGTTTTTTTGAGGATTTATGGTTGTGGGATTTAATTTTTTAAGTTCCAGGTATATTTTAGATATGCGAACCTTCTCTGTTGTATGGTCATTGAAGATGTTTTCTCAATCAGTGCGTTTTCTATTGATCTTGCTAGCTATGTCCTTTGCCATGCAGAAGCTCTGCAATTTCATGCAATCCCATTTGTCCAACCATTCTTTGATTTGTTGTGTTTCTGGGTCTCTATCAAGAAAATTTCACCTTATGCCAAGTAGACCTATGGTTTCTCCTATTCAATCCTATAATGTCTTCAGAGTGTCTGCTTTGACTCTGAAGTCTTTGATCCATTTGGGTTTGATTCTGGTGCAAGGTGATATATAAGGACCTAGCTTTAGTTTTCTACAAGTAGTTAATCAATTTTGCCAGCACCATTTACTGAAGAGACTGTTTTTCTTCCATTATATTTTGAGGTCTCTTGTCGAAGATTAGACGGCTATAGGTCTATAGGTTCATCTCTGGGTTTTCAATTCTATTACATTGGTTTTGAGTTCTGTTCTTGTGCCAGTACCAAGCTGTTTTGACTACTATGGCTTTGTAGTCGATTTTGAAATTTGGTATTGATATTCTTCCAGTACTGTTCTTTCTGTTAAGGATCATTTTTCTATTTGGTGTCTTTTATTGTTCCATATGAATTTTTGGATTGCCTCTTCCATTTCCTTGAAGAATGACTTTGGAATATTGATGGATATTGCATTGAATTTGTAGAAAGCCTTGAGAAGTATTGCCATTTTCACGATGTTGATCTTTTCAATCCAGGAGAATGGGAGTTTTTGCCAGTTTCTAAGTTCTGTTTTGATTTCCTTTTTCAGGTTTTTAAAGTTTTCATCATAGAGGTCCTTCACTTTTTTGGTTCAGTTAATTCCTAGGTATTTTATTTTTTGTAGGGCTATTAGGAATGGAGTTGCTCTCCTGATTTCAGCCACATTTTTCTCATTACTGGCATGTAGAAAAGCCATTGATTTTTGAGAGTTAATTTTATACCCTGATACTTTGCCAAAGTTTTGAATCACTTTGAGTAATTTGGGAGTGGAGTCTGTGGGATTCTTTAAATACAAGATCCTGTCGTCTGCAAAGAGGGAGAGTTTTACTTCTTCTTTCCCTATTTGGATCCCCTTTATGTTTGCATCTTGTCTTATTGCTGTTGCTAGGCATTCTAATACTAGATTGAAGAGAAGTGGAGAAAGTGGGCATCCTTGTCTCGTTCCTGAGTTTAGAGGAAATGGCTTTAGTTTTTCAACATTGAGTATATTACTGGCTGTAGGTTTGTCATATACAACCTTTATAGTATTAAGGAAGGTTCCATGGATTCCTAGTTTTTCCAGAACCTTCATCATAAAGGGGTATTGGATCTTGTCAAATGCTTTTTCTGCATCTATTGAGATAACCATGTGATTATTATCCTTGCTCTTCTTGATGTAATTAATTACATTAATTGATTT
Source organism: Dipodomys spectabilis (assembly GCF_019054845.1). Classification (NCBI taxonomy): domain Eukaryota; kingdom Metazoa; phylum Chordata; class Mammalia; order Rodentia; family Heteromyidae; genus Dipodomys; species Dipodomys spectabilis. The sequence goes on from NW_024871260.1 coordinate 4,493,609, forward strand.
GCGTATATTGAACCAGCTTTGCATCCCTGAAATGAATCTTGTTTGATCATGATGTACGATTTTTTGATGAATTGTTGAAGTCGCTTTGTGAAAATTTTATTGAGAAGTTTTGCGACAAAGTTCATCAAAGTTATGGGTCTATAGTTCTCTTTATTTGATGAGTCCCTGCCTGGTTTTAGGATGAGGGTTATTATAGCTTCATAGAATGAATTTCGTAGTGCACTTTCTCTTTCAATTTCATTGAAGAGTTGAAGGAGTATTGGTGTCGGCTCTGTTTTGAAGGCCTTATTGAATTCTGCTGTAAAGCAATCTGGTCCTGGGCTTTTCTTAGATGGGAGGTGTGTTATTGCTTTTTCTATTTGAATGCTTGATATGGACCTGTTAAGATGGTTTGAGTCATCTTGGTTTAGTTTTGGCATGTCGATATTTGCTCGGAAAAGGTCCATTCCTGCTAAGTTCTCAAATTTATTAGCATAAAGTTTTGAGAAGTGTTCCCTTATAATGTTCTGAATCTTGGTAGTTTTTGTGTTGATGTTTCCATTCTCATCTCTGAGTTTATTTATTTGGATGTGTTCTCTTCTTTTTCTGATAAGATTTGCTAAGGGTCTGTCAATTTTGTTAATTTTTTCGAAGAACCAACTCTTTGTTTTGTTGATTCTTTCTGTGGTTATTTTGGATCCTAATACATTTAATTCTGTTTTAATTTAATTATATCTTTCCATCCACTGGATTGTGGGTTATCTTGCTGCTTTTTTTTCAAGGATGCTCATCTTTCTCATTAAATTGTTGCTTTCAGATCTCTCCAATTTGTTGATGTTGGAACTCAGAGCTATAAACTTGCCTCTGAGTACTGCCTTGCTGTGTCCCAGAGGAGCTGGTAGTTTGTGTGCTCATTTTTGTTATATATCATGAACACTTGAATTTTTATTCTAATCTCTTCCATGACCCACTGGTCGTTAAATAGTGTGTAGTTCACCCTCCGTGTGTTACAGGAGGCTTTTGGTGGCTTTTGGTGTTGAATTCTAATTTTATTCCCTTGTGATCTGAGAGAATGCAAGGTATGACTTCAATGTTTCTGAATTTGGACAATTTTGCTTTGTGACCTAAAATGTGGTCTGTTTTGGAAAATATTCCATGTGCTGCTGAGAAGAACCTGTATTCTGATGCTGCTGGGTGAAATATTCGGTAGCTGTCTGTTAAATCTAGTTGATCTATGCAGTTGTTTAGGTCTGCGGTTTCTCTGTTGAGATTTTGCCATTTTGATTTATCTAGTGGGGATAGTGGTGTGTTAAAGTCTCTGACAATTAATGTCTTTGGATCTATATGAGATTTGAGATAAAGTAGTGTTTCTTGGATAAATTTGCATGCTCCTTTTTTTGGCTAATATTTAGAATTGTAATATCCTCCTGAAGGAGAAATCCCTTTATTAATATGGAGTGACCTTCTTTATCTGTTCCCACTAATTTTAATTTGAAGTCTATTTTATCTGATATTAGGCTTGCAACTCCCGCCTGTATATGGGGGCTGTTTGTTTGGTAGATTTTGTTCCAGCCTTGCCCATTGAAAATGTGTTTGTTTTTATGGGCAAGCAGATAGAAGAATCTTGCTTTTTAATCCAACTAGAGAGTCTATGTAGTTTGATTGGAGAGTGAATCCATGAATGTGGAGAGATAGGATTGAGAGGTATTTGGGAGTTCCTGACATTTTATCCACCTTCTTGGGGACTGCAGCAACTCGGTTCTTCCTATGATTCTTGGATTCTCAGTTTGGGTGTGGTTTCTTGGCCTTTACTGTGGTCTTGTTGTTTTTTTTTATGTGTAGAACATCTTTAATATCTTTTGTAGGACTGGTTTGGTGGCGATATATTGTTTCAATTTTTGGTTGCTTTGGACCATTTTTATTTTACCTTCAATTATGAAGGTGAGTTTAGGTGGGTACAGTACTTTTGGTTGATAGTTGTTTGTCTTTAGGGCAAGGCAAACATCATTCCAGGCTCTTCTTGTTTTGATTGTCTCTGCTGAGAAATCTGAGGTGATTCTAATTGTTTTCCCTTTATAGGTGATTGATCTTTCCTCCTTGACAGCTTTAAGGATGTTTTCCTTGGCCTGAATTGATCCTGTACAGGTTATAATGTGACTGTGGGCTGTCCTGTTCAGGTCTGGTCTATTTAGAGTTCTAAAAGCTTCTTGTGTATGAATAGGCCTATTTTTTGCATGTTTGGGAAGTTCTCTGCTAGGATCTTGTTAAAAAAATATCCTAGATCATTAACTTCTGTCTCTAGATTCTCCTCTACACTCATTATCCTTAGATTAGGCCTTCTGATGGTATCTTCCAAGTTTTGGATAGATCTATCGTATATCTTGGATTTGTCTGGGATGGTTGTAGGTTGTTTCTCTATAATATCTAGGCTGTCTTCAATCCCTGAGATTCGATCTTCTGCATGGTCTAACCTACTTTCAAGACTTTGTACTTTGTGTTTTATTTCATTCCATTCCCTTCTAATTGGATGGTTGTGATGGCTTCAAATTCTTTGTTGGAACTTTGTTCTTGATCTTGTAAGGACTTCTTTACTTCCTTAATTTGGTGTTCCGTGTTTATTCTCAAATCACTTAGTTGATTGGTTATGGATTCCTTGGACTCCCATTCCTTCTGTCGAGCTCCACTGAGCATTCCCTTTGCGGTCTCCCTGATTTCTTTCAGCTCTCTGGTTATGGATTCCAAGAATGCCATTTTGATCTTTGTCTATTCTCATACTGATCTCTCAGTTCCTGTATTTCTCTTTGATTAGCATCCTCATGTTCAGGCATTTCTTGAATTTCTCTTTGAGTACTCTCACCTGTTCACGCCATTTCTTGCTTTCTCTTTGTCTGTTCTACGCCAGCTCACACAGTTCCTGTCTATTTCTCACTGATCACACCTCCTCATGCAATTTTTTTTTTCTCTTTAAGTGTCCTCAATCTGCTCACGCAATTCCTGTATCAATCTTTGAGTAGCTTCCTCACAGTCATGAGAATCCTGTATTGATCTTTGGTTTGACTCCTCTCTCTCCCTATCATGCTCACAAAGACACTTTTGCAAGTTTTCACTCTTTTTATTTACCCTGTTTAATTGTAGTGTTTGTAGAGCTTTTTGGGAACTCTCTTCTGGATTATTCATTATCTGTTCTGTTCCCTGATTGTCATGAGTGGGAGTTGAGATCCCCGGGCTGGCCAATTTGCTTGTGTTTTTCAGGCTTGTTCTGCCTATTTGGGATGAGAATGACACCAGTTTTGTGCTAGAACACTATTTTAAGTTAAACATCAACCAAAGTCTGTAGCTGCATAGTCCAAAATCTGCAGATACAATCTGGTTTAAGAGATACAATCTATTGATTCAATCAAATAACTATGTCTTAATGACCTAAGACCAGCAAAGGAGAATTTGGCAAGCAGAAATTATTAGGTTTAGGGAAAATGTGGGGAAAAATAGGATTAAAAGGATTTGGTAAGGTGAGGGAGAGTGGAATTAAACATGTCCTAATCTCAAAGAGGGAAATGGATTTGACAGAATGATAGCAGAGAGAATGAAAAAATTAAAAATGAAAATAAAAGAAGAAAAAAGTAGAAAAACAAAAAAAAAGAGGCCAGAAAAAATGGAAAAACAAAAATTTTAAATTAAAAAATGAAACCTTTAAAAACTGTAAGTTTGAGGGAGTAGTATTCAGAGAAGAATGGGGATAGGATGATAGGAGGGAAGGGATAGAAAGGAGACATGAAAAACTAGAAAAATAAAAATGTTTTAAAATATTATATGTGTATAAAGAGGTAATACTGCTACTAAGGAATTTAAGTCTAAGAGGTATTTAATTCAGTAATAAATTTCTGGATTAATTGTGTACACAATGGAGGAAAAGATCTAATAATCGACGACGGGTATATTTGAGGGTGATCAGAACAGCAATTAAGTCACGCAGAAAATAATGAAAGAGAAGAAATGAAAAGAATGAGAAAAAAGAAAGAATAAAAGGATCAATAGGTCGCTAGAGATTTTTAAAAAAAAGCACACACACATATACACCTAAAATAAAAATTATACAAGATATAAGGAAGAAAAGAAAAAATAATAGTAAAAATTTTTAAAAATTAAAAAAAATTAAAAATAAGGTACAAAAAAGAAAAAAAGAAAGTTCTTTGATTTTTATTTTTTTGGAGGTGATGGGAAGAATCTGTATCTCCTGTGTCCGTAACCAGTCTCTTGGTGGATTTTCTCGTTTGCTTGTGGTGTTTGGTTTTCCTGTGGCTTGACTGGTTAATTAAGTCACTTTGTTTGGGCAAGCAGAAAAATGTTCTGCTTTACCCAGGATTTTGTGATCCTCCTCTAAGGCTAGTTCAGTGGGGGAGGGATCTGTTTTGAGTATCGCAAAAGAGGGAGATGGCTTTTTCCGCTTGTTTGGAGAGGCTGGGTTGAGGCTAGGTTCTGGATAGAGTTTAGGCCTTTCAGCAAACAGTAGCTGTTCCCTGAGGGGCTAGCGTCTGAGACACTCATAGAGCCCAGACAGGAGCCTTTCTCAAGGTTTATGTTTACTGGATTTCAATGGATTGTCTAGGCTGCTATTGGGAGTGGCAGCCTCTGGCTCTGTTTACCCAGTGAAGAAAGCCACTCCTGGGGGCACATTTTCCTCTGCCTGGGGTGGGTGCCTTTTTCCTGGGTGGAGTTGTGTGTTGCAGTTCTGGGCAGGTTCCTGTGACCTGCTAAATGACTGCCTTGTTTTCTCCCATGGCCTGAGTTGGAGGTGGCAGCTCAGCCCGGCCTTTGTCAGTATCAAAGATGGAGATCTCTGGTAGTGGGGTAGGGGATGGTTGTCTTCCCTCCACTGCTCCCTGAGGAGTGAGGATGTCAGGCTTCTACTCACGCCAGAGGTTTGGTTCCTGGGTCATCTCTGGTCTGCGATCTGCAGGGTGAAGATATCTGCTCCTTGTCAGTTCTTGCTGGTGTTAAGTAGTATCCATTCGCCTGCTGCATCTGGCACCTTTGTCCCGGACACTCTGTGTTGAAGGTATGGTGGCTACAGCCACAGCCACTACCACCACCGCCGCAGCTGCCAGCAAGTGCTCAGATCTGTCTATTTGCCTGAATTTTCCCTCTCTGGCCAAACTCTCTGCACTGTGATGGCACACTTGGTGTAATTATCTGTCCTAGAAGTGTTCACTGGAACACTAAAACTGCTTTTATGGGAGAGCTCGTTTAGCCTCCAGCTTCTCCTCCCCCATCTTACTGACCTCTGAACGTCATTTTTTGGCATCTGAAATCATCCATCTAATTTGACCTAGAATCCCAAGCGTTAGTGAAAATTGGCAACTAAAATAAAAGAAACACCCTGGAAAATGTGGCATTTAATTTGTCCCAATCAAACTTAAAGTGTTCGCAAGTCAGTGGTTCCCTATTCCTTCTAGACAGCCTACAGCATGTTGCAGAAACTGGCATTCAGCGATCCCTAGCGAACTGCCACTGGACTTGCCTACCACTGCTCAGTTGGAAACAGCGCAGGTGGGACACAGATTGGAGTCTGCAGGACTCCAGGGAGGATTGAAAACTGGTGCAATGGGGGAGTTCCGGGAAGATGGCAGAGGAGAAGCTTGAATCTGAACAAGCTCTCGCATAGAAAGCAGTTTTAGAGTTCCAGTGAACAGTCCTAAGCCAGAGAATCACACCAAGTGTGCCATCACAGGACAGAGAGTTAGACAGGAGAGGGGAAGCCAAGACAAGAGACACATCTGAGCGCCTGCCAGCAGCCGCGGCGGCGGCAGCGGCAGGGTCGCGGCGGCGACCGCTGCCGCGGCCATACCTGAGCGCTCACACAGAGAGTCCGGGATGAAGGAGCCAGACACAGCGGGTGAGAGGATTCTACTCAACACCAGCAAGAACCGACAAGGAGCGGACATCTTCATCCTGCAGTTTGCAGACCAGTGACGACCCAGGATCCAAGACTCGGCGTGAGAAGAAGTCCAACGTCCTCACTCCTTCTCAGGGAGCAGAGGAGGGAAGGCCACCCCTCCCCCCCCAGCACCGGTGATCTCCATCTTGGATACCGACAAAGCTCAGAGGAGCTGCTAGCTCCAACTCAGGCCTTGGAATAAAACGAGTCATTTAAGAGGTCACAAGAACTTAACAGCGAAGTGACCTGCCAGACTCAGCTCCTTCCAGGGAAAAGTCACCCAGCTCAGGCACCAGCCATTGGAGTGGCTTTCCTCACTGGGTAACCAGAGCCAGAGGCTGCCCCTCCCTCTAGCAGCCTCCACAATCAATTGAAAAACAGAAACCCTGAGAATGGCTCCAGGGTGGGCTCTGTGAATTTTTCACAAAATAGCCCCAGGGAAAAGCTACTGTTTGTTGAAAGGCCTCAACTCTACCAGAACCTAGCCTCATCACCCCTCTTTTGTGATTCTCAAAGCAGATCACCCTCCCATTAAACTAACCTGGGAGGGGGATCTCAAGATCTTGGGTAAAGCAGAGCATTTTTCTGCCTGTTCGAACAAACTGACTTAAGAAACCAATCAAGCCACAGGACCTCAAGCTGACCAGAGACTCCAACAAGAGGCTGGTTACAGACAAAAGGGAGATACAGGATTCTTCCCACCCCTCCCAAAAAAATAAAAAAAAAAATCAAAGAACTTTTTTTTTCTTCTTTTCTTTTTTCTTTTCTTTTTTTTTTTTGGTACCTTATATATATAAAAATTTTTTTTTCCTTTTCTAAAACTTTTATTAATCTTCAATTTTTGCCTTTTTTGAAAAAATAATTGTTTTCCAGTAACTTTTTTTTCCCACTTATAATTTTTATTTTAGGAATACGTGAATGTACGTTTTCTTTTCTTTTCTTGTCTTCTCTCTCTTTTTCTTTCTTTCTTAATTATCTTTTTGTTGTTTGTCTAGCTCTACTGAACATCTGATCTTTTTTTTCTCCCTTTCTTATCCTTTTCACCTTTTCCTTTCTTTTGTTCTTCTGTATGTGACTTAACTCTTGTCCTGCACATCCTCAGATAAACCCATAGTTAACTAGTAGACACTTTCCCCCATTGTGTACACACTTAATCCACAAATTTATTACTCAATCCAAAACTTCTGAGACTTAAATTCCTTAATAGCAGTACTACCTCTTTATTCCTATATAATATTTTAAGCATTATTTAAGTTTTTCACATCTCCTCTATCTCCCTCCTGTTTTCTCATTATATTCACATTCCTCTCTAAATAGATGGTCTTTCAATCTCCATAACTATATTACTCTTTACGTTTCTAATTTTTTTTCGGATCTCTTTTCATTTCCCTTTCCCTTTCTTCTTTTTCTCTCCCTGTCTACTTGCATCCTACCCAACCTATTTCCTGCATTGAGATTAGGACATAGTTAACTCTCCCTGTGCCTCCCCACACCAATCTATTCCTAATTTTTACCCACATCTCTCCCTAACCCTAAAAATTTCTGGTTTTCCAAATTCTTCTCTGCGGTTCGAAGCCCATTAACATATAGTTGTTTGATGTTGAATAGATGTATCTGTTGAACTAGATTGTATCTGTAGACTATTGACTGTATAAATGAAAACGTTGGTTGATGGTTGCATTAAGATAGTGTTCTAGCACAAAACTGGTGCTATCTTCATCTCAAATGGGCAGAGTAAGCCGGAAAAACACAAGAAAAATGGCAAATCCGGGTATCTCAATTCCCAATCTTGATAATCAGGGGTCAGATCAGATAATGAACAATCCAGAGGAGAGTTCCCAAATAGCTCTACAAACACTGGTGGCAAACATGATAAATGAGAAGTTTGACAACTTACAAAGGACTCTGTATGAGCGTGATAGGGAGAGAAAGGAGGCATCCCAAAAGTTTATACAGGAATATCATAAGCGTGAGGAAGCTACTCAAAAACTGATACAGGATTTGCGTGAACAACTTGAGGATACTCAAAGAGAAAGGGAGGAATGGCTTGAGCAGGCTGAGAACACTCAAAGAGAACTGCAGGAATCCCACGAACGGGAGGAAAGAGAACTGCAGGAATCCCACGAACGGGAGGAAGCTAATCAAAGAGTAATTCAGGAATTGAGAGACCAGGTAGAGAACACACAAAGATCACTAAAGGCATTCATGGAATCCATTAACAAAGAGCTGAAGGAAGTCAGGGAGACCACAAAGGGAATGCTGAATGGAACCCAACAGAAGGAATTGGAGTCCAAAGAAACCATAACCAATCAACTAAGTGATTTGAGAACAAACACTGAACACCAAATTAAGGAAGTAAAGAAATTCATACAAGACCTAAAACAGAGCTTCAACAAAGAACTTGAAGCCATCAAAGCTGACCAATTAGAAGGAAAAGAGATAAAAAACAAAGTAGAGAGTCTTGACAGCAGGTTAGACCATGCAGAAGATCGAATCTCAGGGATTGAAGACAGCCTAGATATTATAGAGAAAGAACATACAACCATCCAAGACAAGTCCAAGAAGTATGATAGATCTATCCAACACCTGGAAGACACCATCAGAAGGCGTAATCTAAGGATAATGGGTGTAGAGGAGCACCTAGAAACAGAAGTTAATGGTCTAGGAAATTTGTTTAACAGGATCCTAGCAGAGAACTTCCCAAACATACAAAAAGATAGACCTATTCAGATACAAAAAGCTTTTAGAACCCCAAATAGACCAGACCAGAATAGGACAACCCACCGTCACATTATAATCCACACAGGATCAACTCATACCAAGGAAAAGATCCTTAAAGCTGTCAAGGAGAAAAGGTTAATCACCTATAAAGGGAAACCAATTAGAATCACTTCAGATTTCTCAGCAGAGACAATCAAAGGAAGAACAGCCTGGAATGATGCATGCCATGCCCTAAAAACAAACAACTATCAACCAAGAATACTGTACCCAGCTAAACTCTCCTTCATAACTGAAGGCCAAATAAAAACCTTCCATAGCAAAGAAAAATTGAAACAGTACATCTCCACCAAACCAGGCCTACAAAAGATTCTTAAAGATGTCCTACACATAGAAAACCAACAAGACCGCAACAAAGGCCAAGAAACTGCACCCAAACAGAGAATCCAAGAACCATAGGAAGAACCCAGTTTTCACAGCCCCCAAGAAGGTGGATAACATGGCAGGAACTCCCAAATACCTCTCAGTCCTATCTCTTAACGTTAACAGACTGAACTCTCCAATTAAGCGAAATAGACTGTCTAGTTGGATTAAAAAACAAGACCCTTCTATCTGCTGCCTGCAGGAGTCACATCTTGCCCGTAAAAACAAACATATTTTCCATGTTAAAGGCTGGAACAAAATCTACCAAGCAAACGGCCCTCATAAACAGGCGGGAGTTGCAATCTTAATATCAGATAAAATAGACTTCAAATTAAAATTCGTGAGAAGAGATAAAGAAGGTCGCTACATACTAATTAAAGGATCTCTCCTTCAGGAGGATATTACAATTCTAAATATCTATTCGCCAAACAATGGAGCACTGAAATTTATCAAAGAAACACTACTTTCCCTCAAGTCCCATATAGATCCAAAGACATTAATTGTTGGGGATTTTAACACACCACTCTCCCCACTAGATAGATCAACTCGGCAAAAACTCAACAGAGAAACCGCAGATCTAAACAGCTGCATAGATCAACTAGACTTAACAGACATCTACTGAACATTTCACCCAGCAGCATCAGAATACACGTGTTTCTCAGCAGCACATGGAACGTTTTCTAAAATAGACCACATTTTAGGCCACAAAGCAAACTTGTCTAAATTCAGAAACTTTGAAGTTATACCTGGCATTCTCTCTGACCACAAGGGAATAACATTAGAACTCAACACCAAAAGCCACCAAAGACAGTCCGGTATCACATGGAGGCTGAACAACACACTGCTGAATCAAGAGTGGGTCATGGAAGAGATTAGAAAGGAAATTCAAATGTTCATGCTATTCAACAAAAATGAACACACAAATTACCAGCTCCTCTGGGACACAGCAAAGGCAGTACTCATAGGCAAGTTTATAGCTCTGAGCTCCTACATCAACAAATTGGAGAGATCTGAAACTAGCAATTTAATGACACACCTCAACCTCCTTGAAAAAGAGCAGCAAGATAAACCCCAATCCAGTAGACGGAAAGAAATAATCAAAATTAAATCAGAATTAAATGAATTAGAATCCAAAAAAACTATAGAAAGAATCAACAAAACAAAGAGATGGTTCTTCGAAAAAATTAACAAAATGGACAGACCCTTAGCAAATCTTATCAGAAAAAGAAGAGAACACACACAAATTAATAAACTCAGAGATGAGAATGGAAACATCACCACGGAAACAACCAAGATTCAGAACATTATAAGGGAATACTTCTCAAAACTTTATGCTAATAAGTTTGAGAACTTGACAGAAATGGACCTCTTCCTAGCAAATATTGACATGCCATAACTAAACCAAGATGAGTTAAACCAGCTTAACAGGCCCATATCAAGCATTGAAATAGAAACAACAATAAGAGACCTCGCAGCTAAGAAAAGTCCAGGACCAGATGGTTTTAGAGTGGAATTTTACAAGGCCTTCAAAGCAGAGCTCACACCAATTCTCCTCCAACTCTTCAATGAAATTGAAAGAGAAAGCTCACTACCGAACACATTCTATGAAGCCATCATAACCCTCATCCCAAAACCAGCCAGGGACTCATCAAAGAAAGAGAACTATAGACCCATTTCTTTGATGAACATTGATGCAAAACTTCTCAACAAAATTTTGGCCAATCGACGTCAACAATTCATCCAAAAAATCATACACCACGATCAAACAGGATTCATTTCAGGGATGCAAAGCTGGTTCAATATACTCAAATCAATTAATATTATTCATCACATCAACAGGAGCAAGAATAAGAACCACATGGTTATCTCAATAGATGCAGAAAAAGCATTCGACAAGATCCAACACCCCTTTATGATGAAGGTTTTGGAAAAATTAGGAATCCATGGAACATTCCTCACTACAATAAAGGCTGTATGTGACAAACCTACAGCCAGCATTATACTCAATGGTGAAAAACTAAAGCCATTTCCTCTTAACTCAGGAACAAGACAAGGATGCCCACTGTCTCCACTTCTTTTCAATCTAGTATTAGAATGCCTAGCTACAGCAATAAGACAAGATGCAGACACAAAGGGGATCCAAATAGGGAAAGAATAAATAAAACTCTCCCTCTGCAGATGATATGATCTTGTATTTAAAGAATCCCATAGACTCCACTCCCAAATTACTCAAGCTGATTCAAAACTTTGGCAAAGTAGCAGGTTATAAAATTAACCCCCAAAAATCAATGGCTTTTCTGTATGCCAACAATGAGAAAAGTGTGGCTGAAATTAGGAAAGCAACTCCATTTGTAATAGCCCCACAAAAAATAAAATACCTAGGAATTAACTTAACTAAAAAAGTGAAGGACCTCTATGATGAAAACTTTAAAATCTTGAAAAAGGAAATCAACACAGAACTTAAAAAATGGCAAAACCTCCCATGCTCCTGGATTGGAAAGATTAACATCGTGAAAATGGCAATACTTCCCAAGGCTATCTACAAATTCAACGCAATACCTATCCAAATTCCAACCTCGTTCTTCAAGGAAATAGAAGAGGTAATCCAACAATTCATATGGAACAATAAAAGACCCCGAATAGCAAAAACGCTCCTGAATGGAAAGAACACTGCTGGAGGATATCAATACCAAACTTCAAACTCTACTATAAAGACATAGTAATCAAAACAGCTTGGTATTGGCATAAGAACAGACCTCAGGAGCAATGGAATAGAATTGAAAACCCAGAAAAGAACCTACAGACCTATAGCCATCTAATCTTCGATAAGGGAGCTAAAACAATGGAATGGAAGAAAGACAACCTCTTCAGTAAATGGTGCTGGCAAAATTGGTTAACCACATTTAGAAAACTTAAGCTAGATCCTTATATATCACCCTGCACCAGAATCAACTCCAAATGGATCAAAGACCTTGAACTCAAAGCAGACACTCTGAAAACATTACAGGATGGAATAGGAGAAACCCTATGTCTCCTTGGCTCAGGCCGAAATTTTCTGAATAGAGACCCGGAAACACAACAAATCAAAGAAAGGTTGGACAAATGGGATTGCATAAAGTTGCAGAGCTTCTGCAGGGTAAATAACATAGCTAGCAAGATCAATAGAAAGCCCACGGATTGGGAGAAGATCTTTACTAGCCATACAACGGACAAGGGTCTCATATCTAAAATATACTTGGAACTCAAAAAATTAAACCACCCAACAACAAATCCTCAAAGAAACAACTGCCCAATAAATAAGTGGGCGAAAGACTTAAAGAGAAACTTCTCTGAAGAAGAAAGTAGGATGGCGAATAGACACATGAAGAAATGTTCAACATCCCTAGCCATAAAAGAAATGCAAATCAAAACAACATTGAGATATCACCTCACTCCAGTTAGAACAGCAAAAATCAAGAACTCTAACAACAACAGATGCTGGAGAGGATGTGGACAGAAAGGAACCTTACTTCATTGTTGGTGGGAATGTAAACTTGTTCAACCACTTTGGAAAGCAGTATGGAGGTTCCTCAAAAGACTTCACATAGAGCTCCCCTATGACCCAGCAATCCCACTTTTGGGCATTTACCCTAATGTTTACAAACAAGACCACACTAAAGCTACCAGCACAACTATGTTTATTGCAGCATTATTTACCATAGCTAAGATATGGAACCAACCCAGATGCCCCTCAGTAGATGAATGGATCAAGAAAATGTAGTATATATACACAATGGAATTCTATGCCTCCATCAGAAAGAATGACATTGCCCCATTTGTTAGGAAATGGAAAGAATTGGAAAAAATTATATTAAGTGAAGTTAGCCAAGCCCAAAGAAACATAGGTCCCATGCTTTCCCTTATGAACAATATCTAGTATATGTATGAGTCAAGCAGAAAAGGTCAGATAATGTGATGTCAGGAAAATGAACCCTTAGATGTGTATTTTAATGTTTTTTTTTTCTTTCATGCATGTGTTTCTAACACATTTATAAGATTATCTCTTTGTTGCTTTGTATGTCCCTCCCCCACAGTATAACCCCTGTTTTCACTATATTTGATGTCAGTATAACTTGTGGAGGAGATGGGGAAAAACCAGTTGTTTAAGGATACAGGTGGACCTGTTGCAACAATAAGAAGTACAAGTTGTCATGTCCAAAACGAGCTTTACAAGGTTGGTGCGGGTGGGGGGGGTAAGGGGGAGGAAGGGGGGGAAGGAGAAGGATTGGGATTAGGGGGGGAGGGGGGAGGCTGGGAAGGGATGTGAAGGGTAAACAAAGGAGGAGGCTGCAATGCTTGGTAAGAAATGTACGCATTATCCTGCCCATGTAACTGTAACTCCTCTGAACAGTATGTTCACAAATAAAATTAAATTAAATAAAAAAAAAAGAAAAAGAAAACTGGTGCAATGCCCCAGGAGGGAATCGACGCTAACAGTGGGGGCCCAGACCCCTGTGCCCGGATGCCCACAGAGACCATAAATGCCCTAGGTAAGATTCCTCTCTCGTCCTTCGTCATGGTGAACCATCTGCCATGTCACACCTTATGCCAGCCCCCAAAATCTCATAGATTCACAGCCCCAGCCCTACCCTCTCCAACATCTCATCCCCTAATTTTTTTAGACAGACACATTCCCAACCCTTGAATTAGCTCCAACTATAAACACAAAAGCAGAGTGTCTGCTGGAATAGTTTGGCTGTGGTCACACTCGCCCCACCAAAATTTTGGCTGGAGATAGAAGGACCGGTGTCCAATCTAGGCCAGGTTCACACAGGTCACCTAAGGGAGGCACATGCAGGCCTAGCATCTACTGTTCGTTATAGGAAAGGGGGAAGAGATAGGTGTAAAGGTTTGGAAAGGTATGTCTACTGAAATCTTCCCATAAAGGAGCAAAGAAACTGTGAAGGAGAAAACAAAAATTGTGGCTGGGCTCGTACTTGGTATTGAAAAGAGAACAACAAATACACACACAGAATTAAAATGCTTTAGCTGATTTTAGACATGATTACTTAAATATATTTTCATTGCTCTAATCTCCCTGCTCTCCCAAAATACACACACACACACACACACACACACACACACACACACACACAAATCCAGACCGGTGACAGAAGACTCATCATCCATGCAGAACCTGCACTTTGCCAACTGATCACTCACCTGAGCACAGTAAGGACAAGGAGAAAGATTCTCTCTCTCTCTCTCTCTCTCTCTCTCTCTCTCTCTCTGTCTCTCTCATACACACACACACACACACACACACACACACACACACACAGAATACTGCCTCTCCTAAGTTTGTTGGTTCCTCATTGGGACAATGTACAAGCTGAAGGACATAGGTTCCCATTCCCTGTTCCCTTGTAAAAACCAAGGGCTCCCACCCAAGGGGAGCACTACTCTAATGACACAGCACCACCCACCTCTCCCCTTCTCCAGGTCCAGACCCTTCCCCTAGGGAACCACCAGCCTTAACTCCTCATTCACTAAAACCTTAGGCCAGGTCACAGGGTGAAGGAATCCCCAGACATGTTGCTCCTCAGAGGCAGGACTGAAAATAAGCGGGGGTTCATGGGGTCCCCAGGGGGTGATTGACCCTGGTTGGGGGCGGTGTTGAGGAAATTGATTGGGTCCTAAAGGCTACATACATGGACAGACCCCCTACTTCCAGCCTAGATGCTTCTGGGCAACTGGGTGGATTCTTGGGAAGGACAAGGAGACCAGCTGGACTGGGAGCATCAGTACATGCTGGCAGAGCTGAGAAATGTGATCACCCTGTGAGTAGTGTTGACAGCTGGGGTGGGGGGAGACGGGCCGGGTGTATGTGTGTCTGAGGGGGTGTGTTCCTCCCAGATATTCACCTTCTATCTGACCCCCAGTGCCATCACCTCCCTAGTGGGCTTTTCTGGCACCCTCCTCAGATGAAAGGGTGACTGAGTTGAAATAAGTGATATTACAAAATACTTTTGACAATATTAACCTATTTTTATATCATTAACAATTTGACCACCGAAACCTATTAGGAACTTTAGCAGTTTTGACAAAAAAACATGGCCTTTGTGTCATCACAGTCCATTTGTGTATGTCATTGTGATTTCATTCTCATATCCTCACTATAAACTAATGGCAATTAAGATCTGACATGCCATTGTGACATCACAAATCCTTTGTAACATCATCACCAGTGAGACATCAGACTGTCATTATAACACAATCAGCTCATGGTGACATAACCAAGCTACAGTGACACCATAGCATTATGACATCGCATTGCCATTTTGTTGTCATAGATACATTGTGAATGTATATCCTATGATTTCATTCTATTTCAAATGTGACATATCAGTTGATATCAGAAACACACTGTGACCTCATAACCATTGTAACATTATAAACCTTGTGTGGCGTCATAACCATTATGGCATCACATTGTTGTTATGATATCTTTAGATTATGGTGACATCACAAAATGACAATGACATTATAGCATTTTCCATTATGTCATTGTGACATCATAGTCACATTATGAATGACTAATCTGTGATTTCATTGTATTTGAAATGTGGCATGAGGGTTGATATTAGAAACTCATTGTGATGTCATAACCATTGTCAGATCAGAATCCCTTTGTGACATCAATTTGGCAATGTGACATTACAATGGCAATATGATGCTACTAAGGCACCATGATATCACAATGGTCATGAACTCACAATGGGTTTCTGATATCAAACGACATGCCACATTAGAAATAGAATCAAATAACATAAAGGGCAAACACAACGTGTCTATGATATCAGAATGACAATTTAGGGTTACATTGCTATGATGTCATTGTAGTTTTAAATGTCAAAATGAGCTGATGTTGTCATAATGGCAACATGATTTCACAATTATGATGATGTCAGAAAGGATTTTTTTATTTTTCAATGGTATGTCTGATGTCAATTGTCATTAGTTCCCCATGAGGATATAGATACAAAAAATGTTCTGTCATGTCACCGAGGCCATGTGTGTTTTCAAAGGCGGTAAGAGGTCATAATAGCTTTGGAATGGCACAATGTGATTCATAATATCACAATGGAAATGAGATGTCCCATTGGGTTTTTGATGAGGTCACAATGTTTTTGAGATTTCACAGTTTGTAATATCAGAATGATCTATCCAATTTCAATTACTCATAATTCAATATGAGGATACCAGGTGATAGAAGAAGCTTCATAGTATGAGGTCATACTATGTGAAAACCCAATAGGACACTGATCTCACAATGACAATGTGATGTCTCAACATCATGTTACAATAATGTTTTGAAGTCCCAATTGGTGACACGATACTGATGAGGAAGTCGCAATAGATTTTAGATGGCCCAAAGAGTTGATGATGTCACAATGGCATGTGGGATCTCAACTGTCATTAACTCACCAGGAGGATATGAGTTTGGGAAGAGATTCTGATGTCCCCAAAGTATATGTAGTCAAAAAGTTGAAGAACTAACAGGTCTGAGATGTCACAAAGTGACACAACGGTTATGATGTCCAGTGGTGTGATATCATGATGTTACACTTGATTTTAGATAACTCGTCATATATGACATATGAGGTCAAACAAATTTTCAACTCACAAAGGGCCTAAAATATCACAATGGCATGTCACAAAAGTTATGAAGGCAGCAAAGGTATTGGATGTCACAGTGGGTTAGTGATATAACAAAGGCATTGTGCTGTGACAAAGAGATTTTGATGTAACAAAGGCAATGAGTTCACAATGGTTTCCTGATATCTACCCACATGGCATATTTGAAATAGAATGAAATCAAAGGATAGTCATTCAAAATGGGTCTATGACATCAAAGTGACAATCTGATGTCAAAGCAGCAATGTTTGATACGATATGTACTCATTACCTTACTCATGTAACTGTAATCCTTCTGTACACTATATTTACAATAGAAAACGTACAGAAGAAAAAAAAGAAAAAATGGTATGGTGTCATTGGGGTTTGGTGTTGTCACAATGAAATGATGGTGTCATGATGGCAATGTGATTTCACAGTTGTAATTATTGCACAAAGTATTTGTGATGATACAATGCTATGTGTGATCACAATTTTCATTAGTTCACTATGAGAATATGGGTACACAAAGGGTCTGTGAGGCCAAAGAAGTCATGTGTTTTTTAAAGGTGCTAAGAGTTCACAATTGCTTTCTGATGTCACAATTTGATTGTGAAGGCACAACAACAATGTGATGTCACAATGAGTTTGTGATGTCACTATGAGCTTGTATTATGACAATAACATGTCCAATTTCAATTTCTACTAGTTCACAATGAGGATACAATTTCAAAGAAAGAATCTTAAGCTCCAAAGACTGAGTTTTTAGTCATAACTTCTGTGATATACTGCCATTAGGATATTTTAGGCCTTTAGTAAGCTTGTATTCTGTTTTAAATAATTCAGGTTTGACATATGATATCAGAAATTGACTCTGACATTTTAAATATTGTGACATCACATTGATAGACATCAAGACTATGGCATCACATTGTGAACTCACAAATCTGTTAGGATTTCATCACATTTGTGTGATGACACACATTTGTGTGATGACACATATTTGTGTGATGACACACATTTGTGTGGAGTCAACGCAGTCCCTTTGTGAACTCATATCTTCATTGTGAATTAATAACATTTGAGAATCGGCATGCCATTGTGACATTTCCAACCAATTGTGACAGCACAAACCTATTATAGTAGAAACACATTGTGATCTAATAGCCATTGTGGTAGCACAATCCCTTTGTGACCCCACATTTCCATAGTAATATCACTAATCCACTGTGAAATTCCAATCCATTCTTACCCAATCCAGGTATGAAATGTGATACCCGAATCCAGTGTGACATCTAGATCATGGTGACATCACACTGATAGATGATATGAGCATTTTATCACATTCTGACAACACACACCTGTTAGGACTTCATCAGTTTTGAGACAACGCATGCCTTTGGAGACATCACAGTCCCTTTGTGAGCTCATATACTCATTGTGAGTTGACAATTGAGATCACATGTGTCATTGTGATGTCACCAACGCATTGTGATATCACACACCTCTTGTAAACTCATAACTAGTGTGGCATCACCAATTGTGGTATCAATACATTACTAAGTCATCATATTGCAACCTCACATTGCCATAGTGATATCACTGTTCCATTGTGTTTTCAAAAACAAAGTATGTCTTCATAGCATTTTAGAAAATTCATGGCCTTTTATATTTGTCTTCTTCTGTGAACACTTATCCTCATTGTGAACTAGTAGCAACTGAAATTGGGTATGTGATTATGAGATGTGACTTCAAAAAACTTTAATTTCGTCACCAGTGTGACATCACAAACCCATTGTGAGCTTCCATAGATATTTGACATCACTATCACAGTGTGACATCCCAAACTTATTAGGACCTCTTAGCAACTTTGAAAAAACATGGCCTTTGTGACATCACAGTCCCTTTGTGTAACTATACCCTCATTATGAACTGACAATTGATATCAGACATGCCATTGTAACATCATGAACCGTTTGTGACAGGACCAGTGTGACATAACATTCTCATTATGACAGCATCAACTACTTTTGACATCACAAAACTACGACAAGATAGTATTATGAGATTACATTGTCATTGTGCTGTTATAGACAGATTGTGAATGCCTGTTTTTAATCTTTTTTTTGTTGTTGTAATTGGTCATGGGGCTTGAAATTTGGGCTTGGTTGCTGTCCCTGCTCTACAGCTCTAGGCGACCACACTATCACTTGAGCCACAGCACCACTTCTGGTTTTCTAGTAGTTTTTATTGGAAATAAGAATCTCATAGACTTTCCAGCCTTAGGTGGATTTGAACTGCAATCCTCAGATCTCAGCCTCCTGAGTAGCTGGGATTACAGACATGAGCCACCGGTGCCAGGCTTTTTCATTCTATTTTAAATTTGACATGTGTGTTGATATCAGAAACATAATGTGACCTCATAACCATTGTAAGATCATAAATCAGCAGTGACACCAAATTGTCATTATGACACCATCAGCTCATTGTGACATCATCAAATGACAATGGCATCATAGCATGATAAATCACAGCACATTGTTACGTCATAGACATAACGGTGAAGGCCTATTCTGTGAATTCATTCTATTTCAGAAACCCATTTGACCATTTAACCATTGTGATATCACAATCCTTTGTGACATCATATTGCCATTGTGACATCATTAATCTGCTGTGCCATCACAAACCAGTCTTTATAAGTTTTGTGACATGGTTCCATTGTCATATCTTAGGCCCTTTGTGAGCTCGTAAGCTGTTTTCAATCTCATATTTCTGGTATGACATGTGATATCAGAAATCCCCTGTGACATCATACTGCCAGATATCATGACCATTATGTCACATTGTGGCATCACAAACCTGTTAGAACGGCATCACATTTGTGACAACACATGCCTTTGGAGACATTGCAGTCCCTTTTTTTTATTTTTTATTTTTTGGTTGGCCGTGGGGCTTGAAATCTGGGCTTGGGCGCTGTCCCTCAGCTATTCAGCTCAAGGTGAGTGCTCTACCACTTGAGCTACAGCTCCACTTACAGTTTTCTGGTGTTTTTGTTTTTGTTTTTGTTTTATTGGAGATAGGAGTCTCACGGTCTCTCCTGCCCAGGCTGGCTTTGAACTGCGATCCTCAGATCTCAGCCTCCTGAGTAGCTAGGATTACAGGCGTGAGCCACCAGCGCCCGGCTACAGTCCCTTTTTGAACTCATATATTCATTCCCAATTAATGACAATTGAGATCTGCCATGCCACTTCGACATCATCTCTGAGCTCATAAATTGTTTAACTCATAATACATCAGGTATTACATGTGATATCAGAAATCCACTGTGACATCACGACCACTGTGACATCACACTGCCAGATGTCATGAGCACTGAGTCACATTGTGACATCACAAACCTGTTAAGACTCATTACACTTGTGCCAAAATATGCCTTTGGATACATCATTATCCCTTGTGAACTTATATATTCATTGTCAATTAGAGACCTAGCATGAGATTGTGACATCAACATCCCATTGTGAAATCACAAATCTATGTGACCTCATCACATATACGGCATTACCAACTATTTGTGACTTCAAAACAATACCATCTCATGTTATGGCAACATTATATTACCAATGGGATATCTCTGTCCCATCGCATTTCCACCAATCTATCATGTCCTCATAATATTTTACAAAATTCATGGCCTTTCTGACTTCTAGCTCCTTATGTGAACTCGTATCTTCATTGTGATCTAGTAATATCACCATTACATGGTAATATTACAAATTCACAGTGACATCACTATCCAAGTGTGATCTTATTCACATTGTGACATCACAAATCCATTGTGACATCATATTTCCACAGTGATAACACGATCACCTTGTGACATCCCAAACCTGTTGTGAATTCTTAGCACCTTTGAAAAAGCACATGGTGTTTGTGACATCACAGTCCCTTTGGATAATTATATCCTCATTGTGAACAAAGGACAACTGATATCAGACATGCCATTGTACCATTCCAAATGCTTTGTGACATTATCTCCAGAGCTAGATCACATTGTTGTTAGGATAACATCAGCCCATTGTGACATCCCAAAATGACAATGACATCATAGCATTATGACATTACATTTTCATTGTGAGGTCATAGAGACAATGTGATTGCCTATTCTGTGATTTCATTCTATCTCAAATGTGGCATATAGTTTGATTTCAGATACTCATTGTGACCACATCACCATTGTGACATTACAATCCCTTTGTGACCTCATATTGACATTGTGATATAATTAATGCAATGTAACATCACAAACCTATCTTGTCCTCATAAATTTTGTAACAAGCGAATACCTTGACCTGGGCTGGATGTCCAGAGCTAAATGCAGCCTCAACCATGAACCCTCAGAACTCCAATGAGAAGCCCAGCCATTTGTTAACTCGTCTGCAAACAACCATCCCCCAAAATAATGATCTCCAAAACTCCACACTTCAAACGTCAAAGCTTTTTCCTTTCTCTTCATCCTCCTCTCCAGACCTGTCCTACCTTTCAGGTCTTTTCATTTTTTCCTTCTACCATTCCCTTCTTCTCTTCAGGCTGTTCTACTCTTGACAGTCCTGACCTGGCCTATTCAGGTGGCCAGCTGCCATCCTTCACCTCCTGCTCTCTCTCAATTTCCTCTCCTCCCAGGTCTTTACCTTCCTGCAGTCTCATCACTTCTTTCTTTCCAGGCCTTTCCCCTTTTTCTCTCCCCTTCTGTTGCTCTGAACATGCAGCCTATATATAGGCTGTACCCTTCCCCCACTGCAATATGTTTCCTGCATAACAGTTTTCAATTATCACTTCCCAAATGTTCATGCCCAATCACTTTTTGGCAGCTCACCAAGTGGGGCTTGACATCCTATCTCCTTCAGCAGCATGTCCTTCCCCCTCCAGTGGCATGCAATCCCCCTCTCTTGTGGCCCAGACCAAGAGGCCATGATGACTATCTGTTCCCGTGGATTATAGGGGCACTGTTGGTTTTTACAGTGTCCTCATGGTGGTTTAGTAGCAATTGAAATTGGACAAATAATTGTGATATTACAAACTCGTGAGAGAACTAATCCATTATGACCTCATCACCAATGTGACACCACAAACCCATTGTGACATCACATTGCTGTTTTGACTCCAGAATCACATTGAGACATCCCAAATCTATTATGACCTCTTATATCCTTTGAAAAAATATATAGCTTTGTGACATCACATTACCTTTGTGTACTCAAATCCCCACTGAGAAATATTGACAATTGAGAATCAGACATGACATTTTAACATCAAAAACAGTTTATGAGTTCATCACAATTGTGACATCACATTGTCATTTTGACAACATCTGCTCATTGTGAAATCATAAAACTAAAATGATATAATAGATTTATAACTTCACATTGTCCTTGTGACATCATAGACACATTATGAATGTCTTTTCTGTGATTTCGTTCTATTTAAAATATGGCCTGTAGGTTGATATCATAAACAAATCATGAACTCATTACCATTGTGACATTACAATCCCTTTGTATATCACGTTGCCACTGTGATATCACAATAACCCACATATCACAATATCACATAACCCACCATGACACCACAAATCTATCCTGTCATCATAACTTTTGTGACATGCTGAAATTCTAATATCTTAGGCCTTTTTTCCTCATAATCTCTTGTCGACCTTATTAAATTTCACATATGCCATTTGATATCACAAATTCTCAGTGACATTATGACAATGGTGATATCACACTGCCAGATTCCATAACCATTGTGTCAAATTCTGACATCACAAACCTTTTAGGATTTCAATATATTTGTGACAACACATACTTTTGGAGAAACCAAAGTCCCTTTGTGAACTCATATACTCATTTAAGTTAAAGACAATTGAGACCCATCATGTCATTGTGACATGCCCAACACACTGTGACATCACTAATCTTTTGTGACCTCATCACCAATGTAGCATCATCAACTAATTGTGACACCAAAACAATATTTTGACATGATGTAGTGAGTTGATTTTGCCATGGGGATATCACTGTCCCATTGTGTATTCACAAACCTAATATGACCTCATAACATTAAAAAATCATGTCCATTAAGACTTCAAGCTCCTTCTGTGAACTTGTATGCACATTGTGAAATACTAGCAGTTGAAATTGGACATGTGTTTGAGATATTACAAAATCATTATGGCATCAAAGACCCGTTGTGACCTCATCACAACTGTTTATCATAAAGCTATCATGACCCCTTAGTACTTTTGAAAACACATACGGTACTTGTGACATCACAGTCCCTTTGTGTACCCATATCCTCATTGTGAACACCTGACAATTGAATTCATATATGCCATTGTAACATTACAAACCCTTTGTGACCCAATCACCAGTGTGACAACACATATTCATTATGACCCCATTACCTCCTTGCAACATCACCAATTTACAATAACCTCATAGCATTATGACATTAAATTGTCATTGTGATGTTATAGACACATTGCAAATGCCTATTCTCTTAGTTCATTCTATTTCAAATGTGGCATTTGGGTTGATATCAGAAAACCATTGTGATCTCAAATATATGGCATCACAATTACTTTGTGACATCACAATGCCATAGTGATATCACTTACACACTGTGACATCACAAACCTGCCCTGTTCTGTCGGGTCTTTGTTCATCCCACGAAAGCTGGATAGGGTCCGAGGAAAGGTAAGTGTGGCCGCTCGTCCATTCCCCAGCCTCCCTTAGCCCAAGAGACAATCAGATGCGGGGAGTCAAGTCAAGCAGGAACTCGTTTATTAACACAGAGCAAGCCCTTTTTAAAGCTAAAGACTGTGTGGGAGGAGAGGAAATGGAACCAACCATTCACTGTAAAGGTCACACCTTATCATGCACCTAAGCTTCCACAAGCTGTTTACACACTGAATGCAAACAAATCAGGTTCTGCTCACTCCTCTTCCTCTCAGGACCATCTTTGCTGCCTGTGTGCCCCACAGATTCCTCCTTTTTGTTTTAATGGCAGATACACCTCCCAGTTAGTTATCCTTTTCCTCTCCTCTGTAAAGGTTATTTTAACAGGATTACATTGGTAAGAATAGCATTGCCCAAGCAGGGGGTTTGAGGCAAGTCTGGGAGACAAGATTCGCCACACAATGATAGGGCCTTTGTGCTTGACACAAGATCCCATCCCAGTTACCTCACATTCCCACCCAGCACAGTAATAAACATCAGCCCCACCACACTTAGAAATGTCCGAAACAGTTCGATTAATTTTGGGACATATGTAACAGTCATTATCTCATCCTCTTCAGAACATGGGAGCAGGCTGGGTATTTGGAATTCCACACATGCGGCATGGTGAATCTTCGTGGGCCCCCACACTCAGGCCGTTCTACTATAGTCCTGAAAAACAAGGAAAATTTAAAACAAACTCTGCAGACATAGCAAAGCAATCACGGGTACCTGGTGTCTTTCAAGTAAGCCAGTTCTTTTTATGTGCCTTCAAGCGATTACAGTGGTCAAGATGACCTGTGAGCTTTACTATTGGCTCCCAACACCCCGTCTTCGTTTAAAGAAGCAAACCCGCCTGTCTTAGGTTGGGTGGATCGCCTTGTCTGTTTTACCCTTCATCTGGATCTTCTTCAGAGCAAAGCTGAAGGCCCTGTCTTAGGTTGATCAGATTGGCACCCTCTCTTACCCATCTCTGGCTGCGGTTCCTCGCGGGGGAAATTTATAACTGGCTGGCTAAACTCATAAGAGTTTTTCAGTGCACATATAATGCAAGGAAGGCATAGAAAAACCATCAGCAAAAGCATTCCCAGGCCAAGCAATGCCATTAGCAATCCTTTAACAGTTAATGATGGGATATCAGTCTTTGCCACTTCAGAGTCCAGAGGTGAGGCTTGTAAAAGAAATATTAGAGCAAGTAGCATTAAAATAACTAGCTTCTACAGAAATATTAAATGTTCCATACATAATGACATAGGGTGGGGATCAAAATGAAGGTCAGGCCACCAGGTCAAATGGACACCTTCTCTTGTGGAGCTATGTCTGCATTGCCAATACTGATCACTGCCCAGGTCACTCGTTGAGGTTGATGTGGATTCTGTAGCCATTGCCGGGCCTGGGAGGGTCAGAACAAGCAACAGCTGGAGTATCGCCATCTGCAATTGTTAGAAAACACAAGAGCTTCTCAAGGGCTGATTGCCCTTGGGAATGGTTAGTTATCTTTCTTGCTTTCCCTCCTTTAAACATAAGCCTCTGACACCATAGCCATTTTTATTTCCTTGTTGGTTAGTTTACACTTGGGCTTCCTCCTTTATAGAGGAAATAGGTAAACCCTTAAGATTCCTGTCAGGGATCAGGATAGAGGCTGTCACTTCTATGGGAAAAACACATCCAAATCCCCTGCCCATGGTAACTAGCAGGTTAGGTCCTCTCCATTGTTTGTGTCAGGGGGTCCTTACACTTGACTTTTATTTGGGACTTAGGGTTTAGTTGTCCCCAGTGCTTCTGAAATCTGGATTCAGTTGCCCCTTTGGGAAAATTTAAAATGTTAACGGTAAACAAAGCTATCTGTAACTTTATATTGGGGTAACTCTCACTTTTTGTGTTTATAATTGCTCCTTAAAGGATTGGTGATTTCTTTCTATAATTTCTTGGCCTTGGGGATTATAGGGAAATCCTGTAGAATGATTAATGTGCCATTTGTCAAAAAAACTCTGATATTGCTTTACTAACAAAACAGGGTCCATTATGGGTTTTAACTTGTGCTGGTTGAGCCAAGGTGGCAAAACAGTGAAGAAAATGTGCTTGTAAAGTTTACTTTTTTCTCCTGTATGTGCTGTGGCCCAGCATGCTCCTGAGTAGGTATCTATAGAGACAAAGATATATTTAAACTTACCAAAGGCTAGGAAATGAGTAACTTCCGTTTGTCAGGTTTAAGGCCTCTGGGATTTACTGCTGGTGGTTGTAACAGGGGGTACTTTTAAGAAGGGCTGGCATGTTTTGCAGGTATGTACTATCCTTTTGAGGTCCTTTACAGGAATCTGAGGAAATCTGTGTTGAAGACCCCTCCAGTTAATGTGGGTTAAATCATGCAAACAGGTAGCCTCTTGTAATGCTAATACTTGTGGGCCAGTAGCTAACTGGTCTGCCCAATTATTGCCTAGGGATAAAAACCCAGGAAGTTTTGAATGCCCTCTCAAATGTTGAATATGAATAGGGGCTCCCCACCCTTCTAATAGACCCTTAAGGGTAACCATAAGAGGGGAAATAGTGTTTTATCCAGCTTAATATTAAAGGGTTTTTGAATGTCCTGAAGGGCCATAATTATGGCCAGCATTTCTTTATATTGTGCTGACCCTTGACAAGGTTGAAATCTTTGTTGGCTCTCGGTCTCTTTTTGCTCTTCAAAGACTGCATACACAGAGCCTGCTTTACCTCTGTCAGAAAACACATGGAGGGCACCAGGAATAGTCGGAGGAGAAAATAGAGAAGGCTTTTTGAGGGAAAGTCACCATAACATGACAGTCCATTTGGATGGCCCATAATGGCAGTCAATTTGGCCTAGGAACCCCTCCACGGAGAGAGCAAGATGAGCATTGGCTGGAGTGACCCACTCAACGTCTGCCATCTGAAAAGCAAAAACAGTGGAGTGAGGGTCGAGGCCATAATGCCTTTGGGCTTGGGTCCTTCCCTTGACAATAGTATCTGCAAGTTGGCCTGCCTGAGAATACACCCAAGGTGTGCCCTCCCAGGGAGGTGTGAACTCACTCTAATGGCTGGCCCCTTTGAGTTAAAACTGCAAAAATCAATCTAACACCTGCAAACAAACAAAGGAAAGTGGGCTCAAATATATGATACCCCTTCAAGTAAACTTCATCTGGGGCTTTTTAGAACTGCAAAAATATTGCCCAATGGCTTTCTCAATTTTTAATAACTTCTTGGGGCATTCTGTCATTTAGTAGGGCAAATAAGGCACAAGACTATCTTTAGGGAGAAGAACACATAGCAAGAGGCAATTGATTTCCCCTAAAAGGCTCTGAGGTTAGGTTAAGGTTAGAGAGGCTGGAATGTCCAGCAAAGGCTTAAGGGAGCTGGTCTGAGTCAAGGTAAGGTGGGACACAAGCACCTTAAAGTAGGTAACTTTTGAATTTTATTGAGGGCTATGGAAAACCCCCTTTATAATATGGAGAGAACCTGGGCCAGAAGGCCCTCCAAGAGGCCTGGGTCTTGGTGCCCCAGAATTATATCATCCATGTAGGCATAGGCAAGGGAAGTATCTGAACCCAGCACAGGCCCTAAAAGTGTGGCCAAGTATTGTTGGCAAAAGGCCGGCTATTGGCCATTCTGTGTAGCAGCACCAGTCATTCAAACCTCTGATCAGAAGGAGTTACGGGAAGATGGCGGAGGAAAAGCTGGAGGTTAAACAAGCTCTCGCGTAGAAAGCAGTCTTAGAGTTCCAGTAAACAGTCCTAAGCCAGAAAATCACACCAAGTGTGCCAACATAGGACACAGAGTTAGCCCAGAGAGGGAAAATCCAGGCAAGGAGACAGATCTGAGCTCTTGCCAGAAGCCACTGCTGTCGCCACGGCAGCAGTTGCACCAGTGGCCGAAACCTCCATACCTCAATCCCAGAGAGTCTGGGATGAAGAAGCCAGACGCAGCAGGCGAGCCGATTCTACTCAACACCAGCAAGAACTGACAGGGAGCAGACATCTTCATCCTGCAGTTCACAGACCACAGATGACCCTGGAACCAAGACTCGGTGTGAGTAGGAGACTAAAGTCCTCACTCCTCAGGGAGCAGAGGAGGGAAGGCCACCCCTCCCCCCCAGTACCGGAGATCTTCATCTTTGATACTGACAAAGCTCAGCAGAGCTGCTAGCTCCAACTCAGTCCTTGCAAGAAAACTAGAGTCATTGAGCAGGTCACAAAAACCTAACTGACATGCCAGACTCAGCTCCATCCAAGGAAAAGTCACCCAGCTTGGACGCCAGTCCCAGGAGTGGCTTTCTTCACTGGGTAATCAGAGCCAGAGGATGCCCCTCTCTTTAGCACCCTTGACAATCAATTGAAATTCAGTAAACAAACACTGAGAGTGGATCCTGGCTGGGCTCTGTGAGTTTCTCACAAACTAGCCCCCAGGAAAAGCTACTGTTTGCTGAAAGCCCTCAACTTACCCAGAGTCTAGCCTCATCTCCCTCTTTTGTGATACTCAAAGCAGATCTCCCTCCCATTGAACTAACCTGGGAGGAGGATCCCAAAATCCTGGGTAAAGCAGAGCATTTTTTTGCCTGTTCAAACAAACTGACTTAAGAAAAGAACCAAGCCACAGGACTACAAGCAGACCAGAGACTCGAACAAGAGGCTGGTTAAGGACACAAGGGAGATAAAGGGTTTTTCCGACCCCTCTCAAAAAAATCAAAGAACTCTTTTTTCTTATTCTTTTTTTTTTGTACCTTTTATAAAATTTTTTTTCTTTTCTAAAACTTTTTAAAATTTTTAATGTTTACCGTTTTTGAAAAAAAATTGTTTTCTAGTAACATTTTTTTCCTCTTATAATTTTTATTTTAGGGGTCCATGTGTATGTGCATTTTTCGTTCCTTTTTTAAAAAAATTCTTTTTGTTTTTTGTTTAGCTCTACTGAACTTCTGATCTTTTTTTCTTTCTTTCTTATCCTTTTCACCTTTTCTTCTCTTTTGTTCTTCTTTATGTGACTTAATTGCTGTTCTGCACATCCTCAGATAAAGCCGTACTTGACTATTAGACCCTACCCCACATTGTGTACACAATCCACAAATTTATGACTCAATTCAAAACCTCTGAGACTTAAATTCCTTAATAGCAGTACTACCTCTTTCTACCTATTTAATATTTTAAGTATTTTTATTTTTAAGTTTTTCACATCTCCTTTATATTCCTCCCCTTCTCTCATTATATTCACGTTCTTCTCTGAATAGCTTGTTTTCGACCCGCATAATACGTTTAATTTTACTTTTACTTTTCTATTTTTTCTGCTCTCTTTTACTCCCTTTCTCTTTCTTCTTTTTTGCTTTCTCTCTACTTTCATCCTATCCAACCTGTTTCCTGCTTTGAGATTAGGACATAGTTAAGTTAACTCTCCCTGTGCCTTTCCACATCACTCTATTCCTATTTTTTTCTCACATCACTCACTAAAACTAAGGAAAAACCCAGTTTTCAAAGCCCAAAGAAGGTGGATAATATGGCAGGAACTACCAAACACCTCTCAATTCTATCTCTCAACATTAACAGACTGAACTCTCCAATTAAGCGACATAGACTGTCTAGTTGGATTAAAAAACAAGATCCTTCTATCTGCTGCAATCAGGAGTCACATCTTGCCCTTAAAAACAAATACATACTCAATATTAAGGGCTGGAACAAAATCTACCAAGCAAACAGCCTCCATAAACAGGCAGGAGTTGCAATCCTAATATCAGATAAAAGAGACTTCAAATTCAAATTTGTGAGAAGAGATAAAGAAGTCGGACATACTAATTAAGGGATCTCTCCTTCAGGAGGATATTACAATTGTAAATATCTATTCACCCAACAGCGGACCACCCATATTTATCCAAGAAACACCACTTTCTCTCAAATCCCACATAAATCCAAAGACATTAATTGTAGGGGATTTTATCACACCACTCTCCCCACTAGATACACTAACTCAGCAAAAACTCAACAGAGAAACTGCAGATATAAACAGCTGCATAGATCAACTAGATTTAACAGACATCTATCAAATATTTCACCCGGGAGCATCAGAATACAAGTTTTTCTCAGCAGCACATTGAACATTTTCTAAAATAGACCACATTTTAGGACACAAAGCAAACTTGTCCAAATTCAGAAACATTGAGGTTATACCTTGCATTCTCCCTGACCACAAGTGAATAAAATTAGAACTCAACACCAAAAGCCACCAAAGAAAGTCCAGTAACACATGGAGGTTGAACAACACTCTGCTGAATCAGGAGTGGGTCATGGAAGAGATTAGGAAGGAAATTCAAATGTTCATGCTATTCAACAAAAATGAACACACAAATAACCAGCTCCTCTGGGACACAGGAAAGGCAGTACTCAGAGGCAAGTTTATAGCTCTGAGCTCCTACATCAACCAATTGAACAGATCTGAAACCAACAATTTAATGAGACATCTGAACCTCCTTGAAAAAGAACAGCAAGATAAACCCCAATAGACTAGATAGAAAGAAATAATCAAAATTAAATCAGAATTAAATGAATTAGATTCCAAAAAAACTATCGAAACAATCACTAGAACAAAGAGTTTGTTCTTCGAAAAAATTACCAAAATTGAGAGACCCTTAGCAAATCTTAGCAGAAAAAGAAGAGAACACACCGAAATAAATGAACTCAGAGATGAGAATGGAAACATCACCATGGAAACAGCCAGGATTAAGGGAATACTTCACAAAACTTTATGCTAATAAGTTTGAGAACTTGGCAAAAATGGACCTTTTCCTAGCAAATATTAACGTGCCAAAACTAAACCAAGAAAAGTTAAACCACCTTAACATGCCCATATCAAGCATTGAAATAGAAAAAGCAATAAGAGATCTCCTTGCTAAGAAAAGTCCAGGACCAGATGGTTTTAAAACAGAATTCTACAAGGTCTTCAAAGCAGAGTTCACACCAATACTCCTCCAACTCTTCAATGAAATTGAAAGAGAAAGTTCAGTACCGAACACATTCTATGAAGCCATCATAACCCTCATCCCAAAACCAGTCAGGGACTCATCAAAGAAAGAGAACTATAGACCCATTTCTTTGATGAACATTGGTGCAAAACTTCTCAACAAAATTTTGGCCAATCGACTTCAACAATTCATCCAAAATATCATACACCACGATCAAACAGGATTCATTTCAAAGATGCAAAGCTGGTTCAATATAGGCAAATCAATTAATATAATTCATCACATCAACAGGAGCAAGAATAAGAACCACATGGTTATCTCAATAGATGCAGAAAAAGCATTCGACAAGATCCAACACCCCTTTATGATGAAGGTTTTGGAAAAATTAGGAATCTATGGAACATTCCTCAAAACAATAAAGGCTGTACATGACAAACCTACAGCCAGCATTATACTTAATGGTGAAAAACTAAAGCCATTTCCTCTTAACTCAGGAACAAGACAAGGATGTCCACTCTCTCCACTTCTCTTAAACCTAGTATTACAATGCCTAGCTACAGCAATAAGACAAGATGCAGACATGAAGGGAATCCAAATAGGGAAAGAAGAAATAAAACTCTCCCTCTTTGCAGACGACATGATCTTGTATTTAAAGAATCCCATAGACTCCACTCCCAAATTACTCAAGCTGATTCAAAACTTTGGCAAAGTAGCAGGTTATAAAATTAACCCCCCCAAATCAATGACTTTTCTGTATGCCAACAATGAGAAAAGTGTGGCTGAAATTAGGAAAGCACTCCATTTGTAATAGCCCCACAAAAAATAAAATACCTAGGAATTAACCACAGAAGTGGAGGACGTGTATGATGAAAACTTTAAAATCTTGAAAAAGGAAATCAAAACAGAACTTAGAAAATGGCAAAACCTCCCATGCTCCTGGATTGGAAATATTAACATCGTGAAAATGGCAATACTTCCAAAGTCTATCTACAAATTCAATGAGATACCTACCAAAATTCCAAAGTCATTCTTCAAGGAAAGAGAAGAGGCAATCCAAAAACTCATATGGAACAATAAAAGACCCCGAATAGCAAAAACGCTCCTCAAAGGAAAGAACGCTGCTGGAGGAATATCAATACCAAATGTCAAACTCTACTATAAAGCCATAGTAATCATAACAGCTTGATACTGGCACAAGAACAGACCTCAGGACCAATGGATTAGAATTGAAAACCTAGAAACGAACCTGTAGACCTATAACCATCTAATCTTCAGTAGGGGAGCTAAAACAATAGAATGGAAGGAAGACAGCCTCTTCAGTAAATGGTGCTGGCAAAATTGGTTAATTACTTGTGTAAAACTGAAGCTAGATCCTTATATATCAGCCTGTATCAGAATCAACTCCAAATGGATCAAAGACCTCGCAGTCAAAGCAGACACTCTGCAAACATTACAGGACTAAATAGGGATTGGACTAAATAGGGATTGCATGAAGTTGCAGAGCTTCTGCATGGGAAAGGACATAACTAGCAAGACCAATAGAAAGCCTATGTAGAAGTAGAAGGCCTTCACTAGCCATACAAAAGACAAGGGTCTCATATCTAAAGTATACTTGGAACTCATAAAATTATATTCCCCAACAACAAATCCTCAAAGAAACCACTGCCCAATAAAGAAGTGGGCCAAAGACTTAAAGGGAAACTTCTCTGATGAAGAAAGAAGGATGACCAATAGACACATGAAGAAATGCTCAACCTCCCAACCCATAAAAGAAATACAAATAAAAACAACATTGAGATACCACCTCACTCCAGTTAGAATGGCAAAAATCAAGAACTCTAATAACAACAGATGCTGGAGGGGATGTGGACAGAAGGGAACCTTATTTCATTGTTGGTGGAAGTGTAAACTTGTTCAACCACTTTCAAAAATAGTATGGAGGTTCATCAAAAGACTCCACATAGAGCTCCCCTATGACCCAGCAATCCCACTTTTGGGCATTTACCCTAATGTTTACAAACCAGGCCACACTGAAGCTACCAGTACCATTATGTTTATTGCAGCATTATTTACCATACCTAAGATATGGAACCAACCCAGATGCCCCTCAGTAGATGAATGGATCAAGAAAATGTGGTATGTATACACAATGGAATTCTATGCCTCCATCAGAAAGAATGACAGTGCCCCATTTGTTAGGAAATGGAGAGACTTGGAAAAAATTATATTAAGTGAAGTAAGCCAAGCCCAAAGAAACATAGATCCCATGGTTTCCGTTATTTGCAATATCTAGTATATGTATGAGTCAAGCAGAATAGATCAGATAAGGTGATGTTAGGAAAATGAACCCTAAGATATGTATTTAAATGTTTTTTTTCTTTCATGCATTTGTTTCTAATGCATTTATAAGATTATTTCTTTGTTGCATTGTATGTCCTTCCCCCACAGTATAACCCCTGCTTTCACTGTATTTGATGTCAGTATAATTTGTGGAGGGGAAGGGGAAAAACAAGTCGTTTAAATAAGTACACAGGTGGACCCGTTGCAGCAATGAGAAGTACAAATTTTCATGTCGATAACGAAATTTACAACTTTGGTGGGGGAGGGGGAGGATTGAGTGCGGGGCAGGGGGCGGCTGGGAAGGGATGTGAAGGGTAAACAAAGGAGGAGGCTACAATTCTTGATAGGAAATGTACTCATTATCTTGCCCATGTAATTGTAACCCCTCTGTACAGTATGTTAACATTTAAAAAAAAAAAAAACCTCCAATCAGGCTGGGAAAAATTAAGAGAAAGGATGGAGAAAGCAAACTTCTCGCAGTCATCTGGATACAAGGGATAGAAAAAAAGTCTTTAATATCAATTACAACCAAGGTATATTCTGAAGGTACAGTGGGAGTCCAGGGCATGCCTCTTAGGGGCATTCCTACTAACTCCATCCTTTCATTTACCTTACTTAGATCTTGGAGTATACACCAAGCCCCCGAGGCTTTTTGAATAACAGGAATGGGTGTGTTACAAGGACTCATAGAAGGACATATGTGCCCAAGGTTTATCTGTTCCTTCACCAAAAAGTGGAGGGCTACAAGTTTAGGTTTGGTTAATGGCCACTTCTCCACCCAGATAGGTCTTCTGGGTTTCCACCTAATGGGAGGTACTCGAGGGCAGTGGCCTTTAGGATTGGGGATGCACCCAAGCGGATCCCCTCTATTCTTGTCTTTAATTATGAAAGTTAAAAGAATCCTTTTCTTTAACTCCCTCTAGATCCTGTTTAAGCCTTTGTGCTTCTTCCCCATCCAGGATATCATCATAGGATGCTCGATGGTCTGTACTGACCATGGCATCCATTTGTCTTAACATGTCTTGCCCTAGTAAATTGGCAGTGAGGTTTTTGCCACTAGGGCGTATCTTTCCCTCTTCTCCATCTGGGCTAGTCCATTTCATAAGGGCCACTGTTTCTTTGGACTGGGAGTTACCCCCTACCCCTAATATCAGTGGCCCGGGTCCAAGCTTCCAGTCTAATGGCACTTCATCCTCCCTGAGTATGCTTCGATTTTTCCCCGTGTCAATAGACAGTGAAACCTCCTCCTGTCTATGAAAATACTCATTTTAAGGTGGAGTCCTTCCTCCAGGGGCACGGTCCTATGGGCCTGGGTTGTCATGTTATGAGGCTTCCTGGGCCTCACAGCAGAGGGGGTTCCTCCTTGAGTTAACGGGGCTGGAGGATGTCCCTACCCTATTTTAAAGGCTTCCCATTTACATCAAATTTGGATCGACAATCCTTTGTCCAATGGTACCCCTTCCTGAAACTGGGGCAGGGTATAGGGGGTAGTTTGGACCCCCCGGGCCGTTTGGTGGGGGGGGATTGTTGTGAATAGTCCCTCTTAAAGTGCCCCTCCTTCCCGAATTTAAAACAAGTCCCTCTCCCTGACAGTTTTCGTGGTCTTCGGCCTTTGGCTGCCAGCACCTGGGTAATAGCCTCAGTCATTGCAGATGTCTGAGCCTACAAAGCTAAAGGTTACGATTGGGACTGGTGCTGTTGTGTTCCCACATCTTGCGAGGTGACCAACCATCTTCTCATGGAACTCTCTCTCAATCTTGCACAGGCCATGCAGTGGTCTGTATTCACCCCTTCCCAAACCAGCAACTTTACAAACTGATATCGGAGGTTCCCTGCCAGCAGCTTGTGGCTAATATTCTGTTGGACTCGGTCTACAAACTCAGCTAGAGGCTCAGCAAGTTTTTGTCTCACTCCTGCTATGGGGGATTCAGTGGGCCAATCATCCAGTTTGTACCATACAGCAAATCCTGCCTGTCTCATCTGGTCATGGTAAGAGCCCGGTATTGCGGCCTGTTGGATGCCAATGGAGTACCTTTCCCCTGTACCTGTTAACATTTCATAAGTAATAGGTATCGCGGGTTGAGCCTGCCAGTTATTCTCCACCAGTACTCTGCATTCCTCCTTAAAGAAGGCACACCATTTAATAAACTGAGAACTGGTGAGGAGGGCTTTGGCCACATCCCACCAGATACATAGGTTATAAGCAATGTCATGTAATAGGGTCTGGGCCCACGGAGAGTTTTGGCCAACCTCCGCCACTACCTTGTGGAGCTCTTTCAGATCCTTAGCTTCCCATGGATACCATTCCAAGTACCTATTAGCTCCTGGTGCCAGATTTACTGGATAAGCTTGGGGAAATGAATCCTGTGGCCTAGCGTCTGGGCTCCTGGGTGGCACTTCCCTTAAAGGTCAGGACTCCAACTAGGTTATTTCCCCAGCTCTCTGCCCCTCTATGGAAGGTTGTTAGGAGTCCAAGTCTTGCAGATTCCTCTTGCAGGTCCCATAGGGCACCTTACCTCCCCCCAATAAGGGAATAGGGTGGGGGCCTAGGACTGTCAGGGTTACCCGAGTCATAGGGGGTAACATTCACCCTAGTTTTGACTTCTACTGTGCGAGTCTCCGTGCATTCTCGGTGGAACCCATTCCTTTTCCTTCTCACTTCCCAAGTCCTCCTTTACTCCCTCTAGGCCTAATGTTGCCTCCTTGTCCTTCTTCTGTGAAATAGCATTACCCATACTAAGGGTTTCACTTACCTTGAGAAAGCGCTTAGCTTCAGCCAGTATCTTTTCCTTTCGAGCCCCACGTTGGGAGCCAGATGTCAGGTCTTTGTCTGTCCCACGAAAGATGGACGGGGTCCAAGGAAAGGTAAGTGTGGCCGCTCCGCTCACCTGTTCCCTACCCTCCCTTAGCCCAAGAGACAATCAGACACAGCGGGGATTCAAGTCAAGCAAGGACTCATTTATTAACACAGAGCAAGCCCTTTTTAAAGCATAAGACTGCGTGGGAGGGGAGGAAATGGAACCAACCAATCACTGTAAAGGTCACACCTTATCATGCACCTAAGCTTCCACGAGCTGTTTACACACTGAACTTATACAAATCAGTCTCTGCCCACTCAACTTCCTCTCAGGGTAATTTTTGATGCCTGTGTGCCCACACTGTCTTCATAAGTCTTGTGTCGTGCCCTTTATGAGCTCATAATCTGTTTTAAACCTTATAATATTTCAGTTATGATATGTGATGTCAGAAATCCACTGTGACATCATGACCATTGTGACATCATACTGACAGACATCATGAACACTGTGACATCATAATCCTCCTAGGACTTCAACACATTTTCAAACTACACATGCCTTTGCAGATACCACAGTCCATTCGTGAACTCGTATTCTCTGTGATTTCATGACAAATGAGATCCTTTATGCCATTTGGATATCACCAACCAATTGTGACATCATAGACCTACTGTGACCGCTTACCTGTATGGCATCACCAACTAATTGTGACATCAAAATTTTTGTGATGTCACAATGTGAAACGATGATCATGACATCTGTCAGTGTGATGTCACAATGGTCATGATGTCAGTGGATTTCTGGTATTTCATGTCATACATGAAATATGAGGTTGAAAAATTATGAGGGCAAGAAGGTCTAAGATATCACAATGTTAGCATGTCACAAAAGTTATGAGGACAGATATTTGTGATATCACATTGTGGTAGAGATATCACAATGGCACTGTGATATCACAACGTGATTATGACGTCAAAATGGTTATGTAGGCACAAAAATGTGTTTCTGATATCAACTCTCATGCCACTTTTGAAATACAATGAAATCACAGAGTAGGTATTCACAATGTGTCTATGATGTCACAATGAGAATTATTGTCATAATGCGATTATGTCATTGAGTTTGGTGATATCACAACGTGTTGATGCTCTCATAATGAAAATGTGATGTCACACTATTGAGGATGTCACACTTTTTAATGTCATAATGGCATGTCTGATCTCAATTGTCGGTTAACAACAAGGATATAGGTACACAAAGGGACTGTGCTGTTGAAAAGGGCATGGATTTTTCAAAGGAACTAAGAGGTCATAATAGATTTGAGATGTCACAATGGAATCATGATGCCACAATGACAATATTGTCACAATGGGTTTGTGATGGCGTGCTGATGATGATGTCAAAGTGGGTTTGTGATGTCACAACGAGTTTGTAATATCACAGTCAAATTTCCAATTTCAATTGCTACTAGTTCAAAAGGAGGATAATGTAATAATCAGCAGTGCCCCAATAACCTATAGGGTCCGATAATCAGCCAGGCACCATCTCCTGGCCAGCTGGAGAGGACAAAATATGCCACCAAAGGAGGTGGGGCATTCTGTGGGAGGGGCTGATGCATTAATCAACATGTGTTGAGCTGTGAAGAAGTGATTGGGCTGTGGGCAGTTTGGGATGTGACAGTTGAAAACTGTTAGGCAGTTGGAGTAGAGAAGGGGTACAGACTTTATATAGGCTGCTTGTTCAGAGCAATAGAAGGAGAGAGAAAAAGGGAAAAGTCCTGGAAGGAAAGAAGTGGTGTGATAGCAGAAGGGGAAAGAACCTTGGAGGAGAGAAAGTTGAGGGGGACAGGAGGTGAACGATGGCAACTGACGACCCAGGCAAAGCAGTTCAGACCTGTGATAAGTGGAGAGGCCTGAAGAGAAGAAGGAACTGGTAGAAGGGAAAAATGGAAAGACATCGAAGGATTTATAGTTCTGTAGCCAAGGAGAGACAAAGGGAAGGGGGAAAAAGGCTTGCCCTTTGATTTTTGGAGATTTGGATATCATAATTTTGGGGGTTGGTGGTTTGGAGAACATTTATTATATTAAATGTGTCTCGATGGATTCTCTTGAACTACAGAGTTCCTAATTTTCAGAAACCCCATCGAGATAATCAATTTGGATAGCATCAGGCCTTGGCCCCACGGAAAAATCCCCATACGTGAAAGTGTCAACCCTCAGCGTTAAGAGTCTACCTCGAGTGTTTGTCTCCAGAGGACCAACATTGACAAAAGTCATTTAGGTTCCTTTAGGGGTGCGTCTAGGAAAACTTGCCAGCCTGTTTTGGGGACCCCATCTGGAGGTCATTTGTGACTTCTGGGAACTCCTTGAGAGGTCATGTAGGGCTTCCTTGGGAAACCATCTGGAACCTCATCAAGAATACATCTGCGACTTCCTTGAGAAGCCATCTGAAACCTACCTTGGAGTTTGTCAGGGGCCTTTTCTAGGGGCCATGTTGGACTTTCTTCAGAGGTCATCTGGGGCTTCCTCAGGAGGCAACCTGAGACCTCTTCAAAAATAGTCTTTAGGACTTCCTTAAGAGAATCTAGGACCAACTCCTGAGGTCATCTGGAACTTCTTTGGGAGGTCAGCTTGGGTTACCTTGATGAGAAATGTATGACCGTCTTCAGACATCATCTGGGACTTCCTTGAGAAGCTATACAGGACCTTCTCTGGAGGTCATCTGTGGCTTTCTCAAGAGGGTTATCTGGACCCTCCTCTGGGGTTCATATATGGCCTCTTTGAGTGGCCATCTGGGAGCTATTCGAGAGGTAATCTCAGCCTCATTGAGAGGACATCTTGGACCTCCTTTGGAGGTCATCTGACACTTCCTTGGGGAGCCATATGGAACCTCTATGAGAGATTATCTAGGGCCTCCTTGGGAGATCATATGTGACATTTTCCAGGGGTCATCTGCGGCCTCCTCAAGAGGCAATCTGGGACATTCTCTCTGTCATTTGGGACCTCCTGTAGTGGTCAACATTGAGAGGTATGGGACATGTATGTCAAGTGTCTGTGGCTATTGGTCTGTTTGTGTATGCTGATAGTTCTATCTGTGTCCTGTATGCATCTCTGTTTACTCCTTTTCTCAGGATTGGAGAACAAGGCCATATCCAAATTGCCATATCCAAAAAATATTCTCCCCCAGGGTTACAGAGTCCTTCAGAGGAAGATGTATTGATGTACTCTCTCCTATTCTTTGCCATCAGCACCTGTAATGTTAAGTCCTCCTATACCAAAAGTGGTTACTTTTGCCAGTCTGAGGTTGTACAATGTGGTATATTACCATTATTACCCTTGAGACAGGAACATGGAGGAGATGGGGGGCAGGCCCCCTTTTTAATATATATTCCCTTTACAACTAGTGACCTGTATAACTGGAAACAGCAAACTCTATCCTTTTCAGAAAAAAAAAAAACAGGGACCCATTATTTCATTAGTGACAATAATTTTCACACGCAAGCACATCCGGAATGAGCGCCTGTTAGAGTTTCACCTGCTAGAAAAGGGAGTGAATCCTGCTCGGTGACTTGAAAGTAGTACTTGGACCAGAAAGTAGCCCCACTATTGAACCAGACCATTTGCAGCAAGTCTTTCCACAGACTTACCCAAGCTGATACTAACAGTGATCGAGGTATGGAAGTGCTTACCTATTGCTAGGTTTGATTAGCAGGGATACCTCAGTGGCTATAAAGCCAAGTCATCAAATAAGTTGAGTGAGATGGTACAGTTCCTCAGTGAGTACCCTAATGCTTTTCTGGAACTTCTCCCAGAAGACTGTAGGACATATAGGCCTATAGATCTTGAAGCCCTGGAGAATCAAAGAGCCCTAAATATGGCCTTTATTACCCAGTCAGCCCCAGATATTAGAAGAAAGCTTCAAAAGATAGACGGTTTTGAGAAAAAGGTGTATTCTAAGTTGGAAGTGGTTGCCCAGTAGGTGTTTGATAACAGAGATACCCTGGATAAAAAAGACTCTAAGAAAGGGGGTTAAGTTTTAATAGGAGCACCAGAATAGGGATCAAGAAACCCTTGGCAAAGACAGTAAAATTCATTTGCAAATGGCAGTAGGAAACCTCTAAGCCTAGATCAGTGTGCTTATTGAAAGCAAAATGGACATTGGGAAAAAGAATGTCCAAGGAGGAGAAAGATAGAAAATAACAGGATATGTAATCACATTAAACAACTGGAAAATGTGTTCATGTCTCTGGAGTAACATGCAAAGGAGCTTGGGGCTCTGAATTCCAACTGTGTTCAATTTAAAAAGCAGCCCTCTGAACTTAAGAAGAAATGTGGCAAAGAAAAATTCACAACTTCTATCTCAAAACACAGGCTTATAAAAGACTGAATCTCCATTATGTGCCAGTCAAAAGCAACCAAGAAGTTAAAAGCACGTGGAAGAGCCCATTGGAAAAAACAGAAAGAATTATTTGACATGAAGAAAATATTTGAATATATAAACTTGTGAGAGTCAAAAATGAGAAGAAAATCCTCAAAAGGAACCTAGAAAACACGCAGAATCAAATGAAATTCAAGTTCATTAGCCTGGATGAGTATGAGGCAAATTAGGGGATCACAGGCCAACAGAAGAACAAGACAGCAATACTGACATCCTTGCTAACCACAAGTGAGGCCAAGAAGAGACCTGATTAAGAAATCGTGGACATGAAAAAGGAGCTGGACCTGATATAAGAATGTATTAGGCTGAAGTACATGTCAGTTATAAGCTTTGAATCTTGTCACCAGAAATTCAAAGCAACAGAGAGAGAAGGAAAGAGTAGTTAGCAGAGAAGATGGTGAAGTGCTGTGTCATAGAAGATGAGGACAAGAAAAGTAAACAGGAAAATATCAGGCTCAAGAAAGTGATTGTTACTCTTCAGAAAGAGTTAAAGGACCACATGCTCTGATAGGGAATGCTGGGGAAATGGCAAGAGCATTAGGAAGAAAAACAGAAGAGCTAAACAAACAGTTGAAAGATCTGTCACAAAAATACACTGAAGTGGAAAACTAGAAGGAGAAACTACTAGAGTAAAAGCCCCAAAAGACTGCGAAGATCTTCACCATAAATGTAATGCAGAAGCATCGTGTCCCAATGGAACAGGTGGAGGTGGGAAAAAATACCTCGCAATAG
The DNA here is from genome assembly GCF_019054845.1 of Dipodomys spectabilis. Taxonomy (NCBI): domain Eukaryota; kingdom Metazoa; phylum Chordata; class Mammalia; order Rodentia; family Heteromyidae; genus Dipodomys; species Dipodomys spectabilis. The sequence goes on from NW_024871260.1 coordinate 4,534,361, forward strand.
CACCTTTGTTAACTTAAAGGAGAAGCTGAAGAGCAAGCAAAGGTGTTGTGAGAAGGAGCAACAGTTTGCCAGTCAACGGAACTCTCCTGTGACCCTGCCAAAACAGTTACAGGTTAAGGAGCAACTTGAGAAGGAGAGTGGGATCTGGAAAGCAAGTTTGAGAGAAAAGGAGGAGAATAAAATGGAAGAAGTCTCCAAGGTTCAGAGTACTGTACAGGAGTTAAAGAAACTAGAGACCCTAAGATACAGGGAAACATCTGAGCTGATCAGGTAGCTTGGGAGATCACTCTAAAACCAGTGGTGTACTAGAGCTACTAGTCGTTAAAATTAAAGGAAGAAGCAAAAACAGTTGTAATAAGTGTGCAAATGTTGACACTGAACTTGTGAAAAATGCATACAGGCCCAAGCTTTCTGTCAGTTTACATGTAGATATTTGCACCCTGGAAAATTTCCCTAGGCCACTACCTAAAATTTTTCTGAAAACCAGTGGGGCCTTAGCCTGACAATACTTTGTACGGTGTGTAGGTAATTTCCAACAGGTAAATGCTGAAAAGCTGGAACCTATGCAAAGAATTCATATGTGAGGAACCTCAGATGGTGAATTTGGGAAAGTGGACTTCACAGAGGTAAAGCTTGCAAAGTATGGGTATTGGTATCTATTAGTAATAGTGGACACTATTTTAGGCTGAGCTGAGGCATGTAATAATTCATTGATTTGGCTTACCCTTATTTGTGGGGTCCAAAGATGGCCCTGCATTCATGGCCCAAGTTCTCAATTATTAACTAACACTCTAGGAATAAATTGGAAGTTACAATCCATTTATAGATCTCAGAGGTCAAGGCATTAGAAAGAATGAATAAGCCCTCAATGGAAACTGACTAAATTAAATACAGAGACTGTCCATGGCTAGGTGAGCCTGCTCCACTTGCTCTCCTTCGACCAAGATGCAGCCCTTATGTTAAAGGATTTAATCCCTTTGAAATATTTTAGGGTGGACCACCCCCTTTGGTTCCTAAATTTGGGAAGGCTATATAAACAGAAATGTCTAGCTACAATCTGCAGGCTTTACAACATATTCTTTTATGGACCTCTCCTTTGGTAACCAAGACCCACAGGCCATCTAAGAAAAACTCCACCGAAAGTGGAGGGGCCAAGATGGCCATGGAACAGCAGGGAAACATCACAGCTCTCCCCAATGAAATACAGAGTTTGGATTTCAATGCTCCATTTCTGCAAGTGACCCACAATAAAAGGCGATTACTCAGAGAGATACAGGAAGTGAAAAAAGAAAAGGGAAAAACCAACAAAGACAGTAAAGTGGGAAGACCCTTCCCCCACCCCTTGTTGGCGATGGGGCTCCTCGCTGAGCAGCTTAAGTGGTGGAGCTTTGTGCCAGGTTGCTTAAGTGGCCTGGCTCTGGACCCTCTGAGGACCACACACCCGCAAACATCCCAAGGCTCACAGGAGACTCCCCAGGTCCAGTGCCAACCCAGAGAATACAAACCGAAATCTCAGAAGAGCAGGCATGAAGATTCCACTCACCCTCCCTGGCAGGGTGCCTCTGCCTGGCTGGTGCAAGGAGCCCAACCCTGTCAGGGGCAGCAGCAGCTGTCAGCAGTGGCGAACAACCCTAGATTTGTAGTGTGGCACCTCTGTCCTGCTGGTGTAAACAGCCTAGATTAATCTGGAGCAGCAGCAGCAGCTGGAAGTAGTGGCAAACCACCCAGACTCTGGGCACAATGCCTCTTGGCACTAGCCCACAGGAACAGCGAAGACCAGCCCTGGGCTGTAGTGATAACTGGGACGGGGACAGCTGCAGTGAACAACTTCAGACCCATGGCAGTTTGTGCCTCTCCATACTGGCCCACATAAGCAGCCCAGCCCAGCCTGAGGCAACAGCACTGGTTAACACCTGACTCCTGGTGGGGTGGAGGGCCTCTCCATAGGGGCTTGTATAAGCATCCCAGCCCAGCCCATGGTGGCAAAGGTGGTGAACAACCCCAGACATGACGCAGGTGTGGTGCTGAACAACCTCAGAAAAGTCTCATGAACTTTCCTGCCTGGTCTGGCTTTGAACCTGAATTCACAGATCTGAGCCTCCTGAGTAGCTACAATTACAGGCATTTACACCAGCAGGGTCTAACTCTTGCCAACCCCTTCACTTTTTCTACAATACATCATTTCTTAGTTCATACAAGGAATTTAAGCAAACACAAGAGGATCGACATAATACCCTGTATCCTATCTGACCATAGTGGAATCAAACTGGTTCTCAATAACAAGGCATAAAGTAGAAAAAACTTAAACACATGGAAATTAAACTGTACTAAGTTGAACAATACATGGGTCACAGAAGAAGTTAAAGAAGAAATTCAAAAGTTCCTACAATTCAGTGAAAATGAAGAAACATCAAAAAGAAACCTATGGGACCCAGCGAAAGCAGTCCTGAGGGGCAAATGTATTGCTCTCAGTGCACATATCAAGAACACAGAGACCAACTAAACAATCTTATGATACAACTAAAACTGCTAGAGAAACAAGAAAAAAGTTGAACCTAAAGTTGCTAGACAGAAAGAGATAACCAAAATAATAGCTGAAATTAATGAGATAGAGACTGAGAAAATTATAAATAAAATTAATAAAACAAAAAATGGTTTTTAAGAAAAAAATCAATAAGACTGACGGACCACTGACAAGAGAAACTAACAAAATAAGAGAGGAGACCCAAATCAATATTATCAGAGATACCACAGGAAAAATTACAATAAACATCCAAGACATCCAAACAATCATAAGGAAATAATTCTGGACTCTACTTACAAAGGAAGGAAAACCTAGCAGACATGGATGAATTTCTACAGAAATACAAATTGCTATCTCCTCTTTCCTTTTTGGACCTGCTTCTCCACCATGTATGGTGGGGGCAGCAGTTCGGTAAATAAACTTTTCCTGCCTTAATAGTGTGTGGTATTCTCTTCATAGGCTACCGAATGAAACCTACCTATTTAATATTCATCACATATGATGCTGTAACTCAGATGTAATTTTTGATTTGGAAATGTTATAATTTCTTAACTCCTTTTTCTGTGAACTAAACAGCCTTGAGACACCACCCGAGACTTTTCACCAATACCATTGCTGGCCTTCACATCCATGTCCACACCACTTCTCTTCTCTGGTGAGCGAAACTACTCTCTAGGGTTCTCTGTTGCTCAATCTCTGTTCAGATGTGGCACCATGCCAGAGAGTTCCTGTGGCCTTTAGCGGAAAGACTGGTCACCTCCGAACACGAGGTTGCTTGGTTATGGGGTCTTGGACATTTCTTTCTAGAGTGCTCTAGGGGAAGTAGGGACATCGCTTCCGCCTGGTCAGCTCTCCTTCACTCACCAAACTGACACTCCTACACATTTGACAGGGTGCTATGAATCATGCCTGAGCCACAAAACCCTTCTGAAATGGCTCCTGCGCTCCCTGGATAGCCAGAGCACTTAATTTTTTTATGCTTTTCTCAGAGTTAGACAATTATTCCCTATGCAATGGTAAATGGTCAGAAGTCTGTTCACTTTCTGGATCTCTTTGCTGTCTGCTAATGATGTCCAACTTTCTCTATCTCTCCCTTTCTTTTCTACAACTATTTTTATTGTGCCATGAAGCGTGCGACATGGGCTGGGTCCAGGGGACCAATTCTACATTCCCTCTAAAAGGCTAGCCAAACTAGGCTTGATTTTTTGTTCAGGCTTTCTTTGCATATTTTTTTAGAAATTTGCCATCTTGAGTTCGCCATCTTGGCCAAATGGTGGGTGAAGGATTTGGCCCCCTACTATCCTGACCCTTCCACCAAGCTTTCTTCTCCATCCATCTATTCAAATGTGCCTTGCTAACAAGTTTCTCTTTTCACAGACTCTGGTAACTGAGGCCCAACCATCTGATGTGCTTTGTTAGCAAAGATGTCCAAACACTGTTGATACCCCTTGCAAACAGGAAATAGCCAAAGAGAATTTTCACATTTTTTCATAAATATCAAAAGGCTGCAATGTAAGGTCTGAAGAGGAACACCTCCCTCCTTCTTGGCTAAGTTTTCGCCCAATATCTGTTATATAGGTAACTAGCAGACCTGGAAGCAGACACCTTCCCCTCCTGTTAGATGACATCCTGGGCCACCTCTGGTCACAAGCCTCCCATCATATCTTAGGAGGGTCCCAGACCCTGAGGTCACATCGAGATCCAGTGTGGTGTGGCCACACTTTTTCCCACCTGGCCACACTTCTTCCTTTTCCTAGCCTAGCTAAGTCCTAGCCCAGATGTGGGTCACCCCCTTCCTTTTAATCCATGCTTCTCCACCATACATGGTATGGGCAGCATTTCAGTAAATAAACATTTTTTTTGCCTGAAATATGAGAAATACAAATTGCTCAAACATAACCAAGAAGAAAGAAATCAATTAAACATATCAATTACCTACAATGAGATAGTAGAAGTAATCAGAAATCTTCCAACAAGAAAAGCCCAGGAACTGATGGATTCACTACAGAATTCTATAAGACCTCAAGCTCTTCAGAGAAATAGAAACAGAGGGAGTAATCCCAAACTCATTCTATGAAGCCAATATCACATTCATTCCCAAACCAGGCAAAGACCCAACAAAAAAAGAACTACACACCAATCAGATTGATTAAGACAGATACAAAGCTCCTCAATAAAATTGCAGCCAACAGAATCCAGAAACATTTCAAAAAAATCATACATTATGACCAAGTGGGTTTCATTCCAGAGATGCAGGGATGTTTAACATAGGTAAGTAAATAAATCTAATCCATCACATTAATAGATCCAAGGTCAAGAACCACATGATTATCTTCATTGATGCAGAAAAGGCTTTTGATAAAATTCATCACTCATTTATGTTAAACACTGTGGAAAAAAATAGGAATAGGAGGAACATTTCATAAGATAATAAAAGCCTTACATGGCACATCAAAGGCCAATATTATACTTAATAGGGATAAACTACAACCAATTCCCCTGAAAACAGGAACAAGGCAAGGATGCCCACTCTATCCACGCTTCTTCAATATAGTTCTGGAATTCTTAGACAGAGCAATAAGGCAAGAAAAAGACATTAAAGGGATCCACATAGGAGAGGAAGAATATAAATTCTCTCTTTTTGCAGATGGCATTATTTTATAAATTACCAAGCCCTAAAGCTCCATCCCCAAACACTTAGAGCTTATAAACCAATTTGGCAAAGAGCAGGATACGAAATTAACCTACAGAAATCAATCGCCTTTCTGTATAGTAACAATGTACAAATAGAAAGGGAAATCAAAGAAACAACCCCATTCAAAATAACCTCAAAATAAAAAGTATCTAGGGATTAACCTCACTAAAGATATAGAGGGTCTGTTTCATGAAACCTATAAAAACCTAAAAAAAAGGAATCATAGAGATTACCAGGAAATGGGATGAAATGGGAAAAAATATTTACCAGCAATATAACAGACAAGCGTCTAATATCCATTATATTATAATATCCATTATATTATATATGGTGAAGTCAAGAAACTAACCCTTCACAAACCTAACAAACCAATCTTGAAATGGTCAAGGGAGCTAAAGAGAGACTTATCAGAAGAAGAGATAAAACCGGCAAAGAAATACATGAGGAAATGTTCATCATTCCTGGCTGTAAGGGAAATGCAAATAAAAACAACTCTGAAATAACACGTTACCCCAGTTAGAATGGCCCACATCCTAAATTCATCCAATGACAAATGCTGGAAGGGATACAAAGAAAGTAACATTACTACATTGCTAGTGGGAATGTATACTAATTCCATCGTAGGATGTACCTATGAAAGCTAAATATCGACCTGTCCTATGAACTGGCCATACCACACTTCTGTTGGTACAGAGAGATCCTACGTTTAAAAAAGGTGGGCTTGCTATTTTGTCCAGTGCTGGGGCTTTAAATTAGGCCCTAGACCAGGCCTGATATTCTAGTCTTCAAGGATGGTGAGCTTCCCCTTCACCCGCAGTGCAACAGAGCTACCCAGACCTGAGTTCAAATCCAAGCACTGACAAAAATTTCATCCTGATGTCAGAAGACAGTTGTTGCACGTTTTCCTCTCCTGTGAAAGTCCTGAGTCTCAACCAAGAAGGGGAATTCATAGGCAACCCTATAACCATAGGAACAGGTTGCCATCCATTGCAGCAAAGTTATACCTGTTACCATATTTAGTAAAATACACAATACCTCCATGAAATAGAGACAAAATAAGGAGAAGTTCACTAAACACAAGATTCTGTTGACACATGTATGTCAATATAGATTGTATGCTTAAATTATTAATTTATGACTATAGTGGACGACCCTGGGGATCAATGTCAGATCCTGGGAATGGCCTAGATCCTCAGTTGCTCATAGGTTGGTGTGTTCACATTGACTTATTGGCCAATTGTTCCTACTATGCCCTGAGTCCAGGTTCCAACACTACCAACAAGTGGGTTGTGGAGTAAGAAGCCAAGTGTGAAACTTGTTTTCTCTTTCTCTGAATATCCTGGGTGATCCTGAGAATACTGGCATGATGGAGAACATTTCTACAAATCTAGATGCTCTGTGATAGGATGTCATCAATGTAATAAACGGAATGGGTATCATCATAGTATAATCAATGGTAAATAAATGAATAAAACAAAAAATTCAAGGAACAACCACACCAAACATGTATGGACTGAACATCTATAGGTAAGTATAAATCCTATCTTTACAATGTATATAAATAATATGTTTTCAAGGGCTGGTGCTTGAATTCAGGACTAGGGAATAGGCCTGACTTTCTTATCTTCAAGTACAGTGATCTTCCCCTTCATCCACATTGCTGCAGATTTACCCAGATCCTGAGTTCAAATCCAAAGCCTGTTAGAATAAACATCACAAATTGCAATCCAGGGAGCTAAATTTTTTATTTTACTTTTCTCAGTACGGGCTTGAAATCAGGTTTTGGCAACTGCCACAGCTTTGATCACCCTAGTCTGGGGTGCAGCCACTAGACCTACAGTTGCTTCTGGGATCTTAGACCTCCAGGTCTTGCAGGGAAAGAAATGCACAGAAAATATGTGGCCTTTTTATGTTTTCTTCCTTTGCATGGTGACCCTCACGGGTCTGAATGACACTGTTGCAAAGTGTACTTCACCTTGCATTGCTGAAGGGAAGCCATAGGCCCACGTGGCAACATAGGCTCTGATTTCGAATCCCCCTCCTAACACCAACCAATGGCAGGAGATAACTAAGAAAATGGTTCCTATCCATAGGAAGAACAATGGAATGTTATCAATGTCAAGGTTCAATGAGTTGATCATGAATGATGCTCCTATAAATTTAGACAGCATTATTTCAGGAGGCTAATTGATTTTTTTTAATATTTATGAAGCATGAAAAGAATGTTATTACTTACAGGAACGCAATAATTTCAGGACACTGATTGATTTCATTAATAGTATAAGGATGAAAACAATAACATTAATTGCATGGACGCATGCTTAATACCCAGGAATTGGTAGGAATGTAGTCTATATAACTGAATAATGTATAGACATCTCTAACACTCTATAAAAATACATATTTATTAGCGTACTGCCATCTGCATGCCAACCTGCTCTTATTTTGCTAACACCTGGGGCTTGATCTCAGGTCCATGAAGAGACTGTCAGATCAATTTACCCCAGGATGGCGTGCTGACATTCACCCATTCATGAATTGGGCCTTGTATGCTTGTAGGCCATGAGTTCAGATGCCAGCACTCAGCAAAAATGAATTGTGGAGTAAGAAGTTGATGGTAACACATGTTTTCCTTTTTGTGAAAGTCCTGGGTGTTAGGTATGAAGTGGAATACATATGCAGACCTCTATCTTATGTAATCAATGTTTTATGTGCCATAATAGTCAAAAAACGGTCTATACATGAATAAAACAAAAAAATATAATAACTGCACTGAATGCAATATGGAGTCAACATATGTATATAAATATAAATAATATATGTAAATTGTACATGAATAGGATGTTTTCTAGTGGTGGGGATCTATTTCAGGCCTAAGGAACAGACTTGAATTTCTTGACTTCAAGGAGGCCAGCTTCCCCTTCCCACACAGTGCAACAGAGTTACCAAGACCATAGGTTCCAGTCCCAGTCCTGGCATAAAAATGGCACCTTTATATTATGTAATAGTATAGTAGGCACCTTTATATTATGTAATAGTATAGTAATTCTTAGGTATTTCATTATGCCTCCATTTTATGAATGTGATTGTTTAAATGCTTCATAAAGTATTAACTAACATTGATCATAATTGTTTATAATTTTATCCTAGAATCATTCAAGAACTGCTCTTTCAATCATGACATACATCATATTCCATTGGTAAGCATAAGGACAGGAATAAGTTTCTTAGCATCTCCTTCCATTTGGAGGTGGCAGGACCAGGATTCTAACTGTGGGCTACAGCTCCCACCACTTAAACCCGAGGATAGGGAACTCACCAGTCTGTCCAAGAACATCCGTAAGACCAATGATTAGGCAGGAACCAGTGGCTCTCAACAGTCTTCCTTTATACTTACAAGGCTGTGATGGGAGGATCATGGTTGAAGTCACCCTACGCAAGAAAGTCCAACTTCAGGGCCAACAAAGCCAGAATCCCTGTGGCTCCAGTGTGGAAGGCTAGCTTTGAGCAAAAGCAGCTCACAGACTGTGCCCATATACTCAGTTCAAGGTCTGGGACTGGGAACAAACAGACATACACAACAATCTGTGCAGCCATCTGACTAACACAGGTCACCCTCTTGTCTCCAACTGAATTGGACATTGTTCCCTGGGAAAAAGGCTAGAGGAGCTGCTATCTTCTTGACTCAGCCCATGCTGCTTGCATCACAGGTTCTGCCCACACCCCCATTCTTTCATGGTTCTTTCTGACCAATGAGATACAAGAATGGTAGCCACGCCCACATTCCATGCTGCCTGGTAGCACTGGGATTCCCTCTGTTAGTTTACACCACTACCAGCAGTTGAGGAAGGTAGAGATGGCTAAGTGGTGAGGAAGAGACTCAAGGCGACTGGAATATGGAAGGAAATTGAGATGCCTGCCCATGCCCCAGCCCCCTCCCCACCTTCCCAAGGTTCGGAATTTCAAACATCAGGCAATGGCACCCTGCCAGGCCGCGTAAAGCCCCAACCTGGTCCCTGGACCTGGTTCTCTGCTCTGCGGCCATGTGTCTGCAATGCCACAGCCATCACTGCTCGCCCCACCTGGAGCAGCCTCAAGCAACTTCTCCCAGCAGCACATGTGAGTGGCTGCCACAAAACCACCCCTACCCTGGGTCAGACACCACTCTGGGGGCACCATGACCCCCTATTTGTGTCCTGTCCCTGGCTCTGAAGAACCACCTTTCTGTCTTGGGCATTTCTGAAACAGAGCCTCAATATATGCTGTGGCTGGGCTGGATCGAGGTCCTCCTGCTTGTGACAGATATGCTCCAACAGACCTGGTACTCTGTAGTTGGGATGGTAGACATGTAACAACATGCACAGTTATCGATTTAGATGGATTATGTCAAACTTTTAGTCCACAGCAGCCGATTCTTTCTTTTTTTTTTTAATTGTAAAATTACTGTACAGAGGGGTTAAAATTACATGGGCCAGATAATGAGTACTTTACTTATCAAGCATTGTAGCTTCCTCCTTTGTTTCCCCATCCCATCCCATCCTCCCCCCCCCCCGCCCCCTATCGGACTCTCTCCTTCCCCCTATCAAAGTTGTAAATTTCATTTTCTACATATGACTTCTACATCTCTTTGTTGCAATGGGTCCACCTGTACTCCCTATTTAAACAATTTGTTTTTTCCTTTCACCTCCTTAAATTATAACAACATCAAATACAGTGAAAGCAGGGATTATACCGTGGGGGAGGGATATAAAAAGTAACAAAGAAATAATCTTATAAATGTACTAGAAACAATCGTCTGAAAGAAAAAAAAATTGAATACATGTCTTAGGGTTCATTTCCCTAACATCAACATATCTAAATTTTCTGTTTGACTTAGACATATACTAGTTATTGCAAATAAGGGAAACCATGGGACCTATGATTCTTTGGACCTGGCTTACTTCACTTAATATAATTTTTTCCAAGTCTTTCCATTTTCTGACAAATTTAGCAATGTCATTCTTTCTTATGGAGGCATAGAATTCCATTGTGTATATTGTGTATGGGTTGTGTATATTATGTATATTGTGTATGGTTTGGTTCCATATCTTAGCTATTGTAAATAAGGCTGCAATAAACATAGTTGTGCTGGTAGCTTTAGTGTGGTATTGTTTGTGAACATTTGGGTAAATGCCAAAAATTGGGATTGCTGGGTCATAGGGAGCTCTATGTGGAGTCTTTTGAGGAACATCCATACTGCTTTCGAAAGTGGTTGAACATATTTACACTCCCACCAACAATTCAGTAAGATTCCCTTCTGTCCACATCTCCTCCAGAATCTGTTATCAGAGTTCTCCTTTATAGCCATTCTAATTGTGGTGAGTTGGTGTATCTCAATGTTGTTTTGATTTGCATTTCTTTTATGGCTAGAGAGGTTGAGCATTTCTTCATGTGTCTATTGGCCATCCTTCTTTCCTCTTCAGAGAAGTTTCTCTTTAAGGCTTTAGCCCACTTATTAATTGGGTGGTTGTTTCTTTGAAGATTTGTTGTTGGGACATTTAATTTTTTGAGTTCCAGGTATATTTTAGATATGAGACCCTTGTCTGTTGTATGGCTAGTGAAGATTTTCTCCCAATCCGTGTTCTTTCTATTGATCTTGCTAGCTATGTCCTTTGCCATGCAGAAGCTCTGCAATTTCATGCAATCCCATTTGTCCAACCTTTTGTTATGTTTCTGGGTCTCTATTAAGAAAATTTCAGCCTGTGCCAAAGAAAACTAGGGTTTCTCCTATTCCATCCCTGTAATGTTTTCAGCGTGTCTGCTTTGACTCCGAGGTCTTTGATCCATTTGGTGTTGATTCTGGTGCAGGGTGATATATAAGGATCTAGCTTTAGTAGATAACCAACTTTGCCAGCACCATTTACTGAAGAAGCTGTCTTTCTTCCATTCTATTTTGTTAGCTCCCTTAAAGAATATTAGATGGCTATTGGTCTGTAGGTTCATTTCTGGATTTTCAATTCTATTCCATTGGTCCTGAGGTCTGTTCTTGTGCCTGTACCAAGCTGTTTTGATTACTGTTGCTTTGTAGTAGAGTTTGAAATTTGGTATTGATATTCCTCCAAGACTGTTCTTCCTGTTGAGGATCATTTTTGCTATTCGGGGTCTTTTATTGTTCCCTATGAATTTTTGGATTGCCTCTTCTATTTCCTTGAAGAATGGGGTTGGAGTATATGTAGTGATCGCATTGAAATTGTAGATAGCCTATGCAAGTATTGCCATTTTCATGATCTTGATCTTTCAATCAAGGAGCATGGGAGTTTTTGCCACTTTCTAAGATCTCTTCTGATTTCCTTTTTCAGGTTTTTAATATTTTCATCATAGAGGTCCTTCACTTCTTGGTTAAGTTAATTCCTAGGCATTTTATTTTTTGTGGGGCTATTAAGAATGGAGATGCTTTCCTAATTTCATCCACACTTTTCTCATTGTTGGTATACAAAACAGCCACTGCTTTTTGACGGTTAATTTTATACCCTGCTACTTTGCCAAAGTTTTGAATCAGCTTGAGTGATTTGTGAGTGGAGACTACAGGATTCTTTAAATACAAGATCATGACATCTGCAAAGAGGGAGAATTTTATTCTTCTTTCCCTATTTCGATTCCTTTTACGTTTGCATCTTGTCTTATCCTGTAGCTAGACATTCTAATATTAGATGGAAGAGAAGTGGAGAGAGTGGACATTCTTGTCTCATTCTTGAGTTAAGAGGAAATGGCTTTAGTTTGTCACCATTAAGTATAATGCTGGCTGTAGGTTTGTCATATACCACCATTATTGTATTGAGGAATGTTCCATAGATTCCTAATTTTTCCAAAACCTTCATCATAAAGGGGCGTTGAATCTTGTCAATTGCTTTTTCTGCATCTATTGAGATAACCATGTGGTTCTGATCCTTGCTCCTGTTGTGATGAATTATACTAATTGATTTGCCTATATTGACCCAGCTTTGCATCCCTGAAATGAATCCTGTTTGATCGTGGTGTAGGATTTTTTGGATGAATCGTTGAAGTCCATTGGTCAAAATTTTGTTGAGAAGTTTTGCATCAATGTTCATCAAAGAAATGGGTCTATAGATATCTTTCTGTGGTGAGTCCTTGCCTGGTTTGTGGATGAGGGTTATTATGGCTTCATAGAATGAGTTCAGTAGTGAAATTTCTCTTTCAACTTCATTGAGGAGTTGGAGGAGTATTGGTATTAGCTGTGTTTTGAAGGCCTTTTAGAATTCTGCTGTAAAGCCATCTGGTCCTGGGCTTTTCTTAGATGGGAGGTCTGTTATTGCTGTTTCTATTTCAATGCTTGATATGGGCCTGTTAAGCTGGTTTAACTCGTCCTGGTTTAGTTTCTGCATGTGAATCTCAAAATTATTAGCATAAAGTTTTGAGAAATATTTCCTTATAATGTTCAAAATCTTGGTTGTTTCTGTGGTGATGTTTCCATTCTCATCTCTGAGTTTATTTATTTTGGTTTGTTCTCTTCTTTTTCTGATAAGATTTGCTAAGAGTCTCAATTTTGTTAATTTTTTCAAAGTAAGAAATCTTTATTTTTTTTATTCTTTTTTTTTATTCTAATTCATTTAATTCTGATTTAATTTTAATTATTTCTTACTGTCTACTGGATTGGGGATTATCTTGCTGCTCTTTTTCAAGGAGGCTCAGATGTCTCATTAAATGGTTGGTTTCAGATCTCTCCCATTTCTTGATATAGGAATTTCAGAGTTATAAATTTGCCCCTTAGTAATTCCTTTGCTGTGTCCCAGAGGAGCTGGTAATTTGTGTGTTCATGAGTTTCCTTTCTAATCTCTTCCATGACCCACTCGTGATTCAGCAGTGTGTTGTTCAGCCTCCATGTGTTACAGGATTTTCTCTGGTGGCTTTTGGTGTTGAGTTTAAATTTTATTCCCTTGTGATCTGAGAGAATGCAAGGTATAACTTCAGTGTTTCTGAATCTGGACAAGTTTGCTTTGTGTCCTAAAATGTGGTCTATTTTGGAAGATGTTCCATGTGCTGCTGAGAAAAATGTGTATTCTGATGCTGCTGTGTGAAATATTCGGTAGATGTCTATGCAATCTAGTTGATCTATGCAGTTGTTTAGATCTTTGGTTTCTCTGTTGAGTTTTTGCCCAGTTGATCTATCTATTGGGGAAAGTGGTGTGTTAAATTCCCCACAATTAATGTCTTTGGATCTCTGTGGGATTTGAGGGAAAGTAGTGTTTCTTGGATAAATTTAGGTGCTCTGTTGTTTGCCGAATAGGTATTTAGAATTGTAATATCCTCCTGAAGGTGAGATTCCTTAATTAGTATGTAGCGACCTTCTTTATCTCTTCTCACGAATTTTAATTTGAAGACTCTTTTATCTGATATTATGATTGCAACTCCTGCCTGTTTTGGGGGGCTGTTTGCTTGGTAGATTTTTTTGCAGCCTTTCATATTCAAAATATGTTTGTTTTTATGGGCAAGAAGTGACTCCTGATGGTAGCAGATAAAAGGGTCTTGATTTTAATCCTACTAGATAGTCTACGCCGCTTAATTGGAGAGTTAAGTTCGTTAATGTTGAGAGATAGGACTGAAAGGTATTTGGGAGTACCTGCCATTTTATCCACCTTCTTGGGGGCTGAGTCAACTGGGTTCTTCCTATGGTTCTTGGATTCTCAGTTTGGGTGCGATTTCTTGGCCTTTATTGTGGTCTTGTTGGTTTTCTATGTGTAGGACGTCTTTAAGAATGTTTTGAAGGGCTGGTTTGGTGGAGATATATTGTTTCAAATTTTCTTTGCTATGGACAGTTTTTATTTGACCTCCAGTTATGAAGGAGAGTTTAGCTGGGTACAGTATTCTTCCTTAATAGTTGTTAGTCTTTAGCGCATGGCAAACACCATTCCAGGATCTTCTTGCTATAATAGGCTCTACTGAGAAATCTGTCATGATTATAATTGGTTTCTGTTTATAGGTGATTGTTCTTTTCTCCTTGACTTCTTTAAGGCTCCATTCATTGGTCTGAATTGATCCTGTGCAGATTATAATGTGACAGTGGGATGTCCTGTTTTGGTCTGGTCTATTTGGGGTTCCATAAGCTTCTTGTATCTATATAGGCCTATCTTTTTGCATGTTTGGGAAGTTCTCTGCTAGGATCCTGTTACACAAATTTCCTAGACAATTAACATCTGTCTCTAGGTTCTCCTCTATACCCATTATCCGCATATTAGGCTTTCTGATGGTGTCTTCCAAGTGCTGAAAAGATCTATCATATTTCTTGGATGTCTTGGATGGTTGTATGGTCTTTCTCTGTAATATCTAGGCTGTCTTGTATCCCGAAATTCGATCTTCTTCATGGTCTAACCTACTATCCAGACTTTCTACTTTGAATTTAATTTCTTTTTCTTCTAGTTGTTCAGCTTTGATGGCTTCAAATTCTTTGTTGGAGCATTGTTTTAGGTCTTGTGTGAACTTCTTTACTTCTTAAATTTGGTTTTCAGTGTTTATTCTCAAATCAATTAGTTGATTGGTTATTCCCATTCCTTCTGGTGAGTTCCATTCAGGATTCCCTTTGTGATCTCTCTGACTTCTTTCAGTTCTCTGTTTATGGATTCCATGATTTCCTTTAGTGATCTTTCTGCATTCTCTTCCCACTCTCTCAACTCCTGTATCACCCTTTGATTAGCTTCTTCACATTCACACAGTTCCTGTAGCTCTCTTTGACTGATCTCGGCCTGCTCAAGACACTCCTTTATTTCTCTTTGAATGTTCTCAAGCTGCTCATGCAATTACTGTATCAATCTTTGAGTAGCTTCCTCACGTTCATGATATTCTTGTATTAACCTTTGTTTTGCCTCCTCTCCCTATCACACTCATTCAGAATCCTTTGCAGGTTTTCAATCTTTTCACTTACCATATTTACCAGTAGTGTTTGTAGTGCTTTTTGGCAACTCTCCTCTGGATTATTGATTATCTTTTCTGACCCCTGATTATCATGAGTGTGAGTTGAGATACCCGGACTTGCCATTTTTCTTGTGTTTTTCCAGGTTGTTCTGCCCATTTGGATGAAAGTAATGCCAGTTTTGTGCTAGCACATTATTTTAAGGCAAGCATCAACCAAAGTCTGTAGTTGCAAAGTCAAAATTCTGCAGATACAATCTAGTTCAACAGATATACCTATTCAACATCAAACAACTATGTATTAATGTGCTACAAACTGCAAAGAAGAATTTGGCAAACAGAAATTATTAAATTTAGGGAGAGATATGAGTAAAAATAGGCATATAGGGATGTGGAAAGGCAGTGGGAGAGTTAACTTAACTAAATTCTAATCTCAAAGCGGGAAATAGTTTGGATAGAACGATAGTAGAGAGAGAGAAAATAAGAATTAAGAGAAAGAAAAAAGACAAGAAAAAAATAGAAAAACAAAAATTAAAATTTAAGAGCAACACTTAAGAATTATGCAAAGATGAGGAAGTGGCGATATAGCTCAAGTGGTAGAGTGCTCACCTTGAGCTGAAGAGCTGAGTGACAGCACTCAGGTCCAGAGTTCAAGCCCCAAAACCGACAAAAATGTATGCAAAGATGAAAACATAATATTCAGAGAAGAACGTGGATAGAATAAGAGAAGGGGAGGGATAGAAAAGAGATGTGAAAAACTTAAAAATAAAAATGCTTAAAATATTATATAGGTATAAAGAGGTAGTACTGCTATTAATGAATTTAACTCTAAGAGGTTTTAAATTGAGTAATAAATTTCTGGATTAAGTGTGTACACAATGTGGCTAAGGTCTAATAATTGACTATTGGCATATCTGAGGATGAGCAGAACAGCAATTAAGTCACGGAAAGAAGAATGAAAAAGAAGAAAAAGTGAAAAGATTGAGAAGGAAAGAAAAAAAGGACAAATGGTCAGTGGAGCTAAACAAAAAAAAAATTTTAAGAAAAAAAGAGGAAAAAAAAAAGTACACAAACATATAACCCTAAAATAAAAATTATGAGAGGAAGAAAAAATTTAATAGCAAACAAAAAATAAATTAAAATTAAAAGTTAAAAAAAATTTAGAAATTTTTTTTTTATAAAAGGTACAAAAAAAAGAGTTCTTTGATTTATTTTTTTTTGGGGGGGATAGGAAGATCTTGTATCTCCCTTGTGTGCTTAACCTGTCTCTTGTTGGAGTCTCTGGTCTGCATGTGGTGTTTGATTTTCCTGTGGCTTGAATGGTTTCTTAAGTCAGTTTGAGCAGGCAGCAAAATCACAGAAGACGATTCTTGACCTCAGGTGAAGCTCTGGGTAGGGTCGCAACCATCAGACCTCATTCTCCTCACAGTACAGTTGTGAGGAAACAAGGGATTTATACAGAGGGATCTCTGGAGCATGGCTAGGCACAGAGGGAGCAAACTTCAGATAAGGTTCTCGGCAATTCTGTGAGCAAATGACAGGAAGATAGCCAGAAAGCGCTCAGGTGTGGCCTGTTATTAATTGTGCAACAGATGTGGGATTATGAAACAAAACATGGCTCTCTTTCATCATTACCCTATCCCCATGAGGAAGAGGATCCTTCACTGTGTTTAGTTTTGCAGCTGGTGAAACCAAGGCACAGAGGATCCAGGTGACCTACTTATGACTTCAACTTCACAGGAAGCTCTGCTTGACTTTACTCCCATGCTCCCTAGGACAATGGGTGCTATTCAGTCCACTTCTTGTGGTAGGAAGTCCACTTCTTGTCAGTCGTGGAGATAGAATTCTAGGCATGGTTGCTGTTCCCGAGAGCCTCAGCAAAAGGATAGTGCTCTACCACCTGAGCCCACAGCATTACTTCTGATTTTCTGGTGGTTATTTGGAGATAAGAGTCTCACAGACATTCCTTCCTGGGCTGCTTATGAACCATCATCCTCATATCTCAGTGTCCTGTGTAATTAGGATTAGAATTCTGATCCACTGGCACCAGACTTAATTGTAATTCTGACTTTTTCTCTCTCTCTTTCACAAAAACTGGTTGACTGGGTGCTGGAGGAGGTGGCAAAGCATCCCCATGTGGCTGGAACCCAAGGTGGCCCTCTCATTCTCAAGGTGGGCTGTGGGTCAGGAGCTGTCTTGCTCAGCTCGTTGAAAAAGCTCCATGAGATAAGCCCCTCTGTTCCCTGGCTAGACCATGACAGTTATTCATTGTCCATCCAGCCTTACTAGCCTTATTGTATTGTATTTTTATCTACATCATTTTCTAGCACCTGGCCAAAATTATGATACATAGTCATGGAATGAAAATGTAATGCCATCTTAAGAAAGTTATTTAGGGCTCTGGGAATGTGGCTTCATGGTAAGGTGATTGCCTAGCATCCATGAAATCCTGGGTTCAATTACTTAGTAACACATTTAAAAAAACAAAACACTGGAAGTGGTGCTGTGCCTCAAGTGGTAGAGAGCTAGCATTGAGCAAGAAAAAAAAAGCTCAGGAAAATTCCCTACCCCTGAGTTTAAACCCCTCGACTGGCAAAAAGAACAACAACAACAACAAAAAACAAAACATTTAGTTAGTAAATGCAAACTAAAGATCCCATACTTGGAATATATAATTGATCCTTCCATACTGACCCCTGACAACAGTCCCTAATTCATGTACGTTTCTTATATGAGGATACTTTGTTGAAAAAGTTTTGTTCATTAAGTCACAGGAATTAATGCCAGGAATGTGCTTAGATGTCAGGTGAAGTTTAATTCTAGAAATTCAGCGATTCCAGCATTTGTGTTGTCACAGCTAATCACAAAGAGAAGGGTAGGCTAAGTGTGATTTTGAAATCTTTTTGGTCAGTAATGGCACCAAAAAGGCAGAGGCTAATTAATAGTTGTGACAGATAATAAGAAATAACTCCAGATAGAGGGAATAAATTATAGTAATTAAGGTATACCAGAAACTGTTCTAGAGAACCATTTTTGGTTACTGTAGAACTAGTTGTCACCTAGGCTTTTCCTCATTGCCTTTAGCATTCTAAATCTCTTAGGCTAGCTCTTAATCTCTGTGTGATAAATGTATCTCCTTCTATGTTATTCTTTCATACCGTATCTCCTTTGCTTTCTAAAAATCTCATTCTTTCTGTATTTCTCTATAAACATTTCCTGATACTAAATATACCTATACAGATGGCAGAGGATGCTAATGTAAGGGTCTCATACCTCATTAGTCATTAATGTAACAAAATGGAAAAGGAGGACATATTTATTGCTACTTCAATTTTTCTGAAATGCTGCAATATCATCATTTGGTTAAAATTTCCATTCTTTGTCTACACAGTGTCATTCTGTGCACATAAATGCAAATATGAGCCAGGTGCTGGTGGATTACACCTGTAATACTAGCTACTCAGGCGGTTGAGACCAGAGGATTGTGGTTCAAAGCCAGACTGGTCAGGAAAATCCATGAGACCCTAACCTTCAATTAACCATCAGAAAGCCGGAGGTGGTGCTCTAGCTAAGCACCCAGGATCAGAGTTCAAGCCCTACAACCAACAAAAAAGTTGAAATATGACTTTAAGTTTCCCCAAAAGGAATGACAAGATCAATAATCTTCCCAAGCAAAAAACAAAATTCCAAAATGATTCAGTGTACCTACTTTTGCTGAGTTATGTTATGGATTCTTTGCTGGACATATTCTCTAAAAACAAAGCGTTTAACTAGGGATACCCGTGGACCCATTGCAACAATGAGATGTACAGGTTGTTATGTCGAAAACGAACTTTATAACTTTGGTGGGGTGGAGATCGGGTGTGGAGAAGGGGGCTATATGGGAAGGGATGGAAAGGGGAAACAAATAGGAGGCAACAATGATTGATAAGAAATGTACTCGTTATCTTGCCCATGTAATTGTAACTTCTCTGTATGGTATGCTCACAATAAAAAAGAAAGAAAAAATTATCAAATATTAGCTTTACAATAAACATGTAATATTTCTGGTTTGAAAAGAGAAGTCTATACAGTCTATACAGTCTATACTTGGCTTTCTTACTATCTTAGTTTAAAGCCAATCCAGGCAGGAGAGTCTGTCAAACTCTTATCTGTAATTACACAGCAAAAAAAAACAGAAGTGGAGTTTTGGTTCAAGCAGTAGAGTACTAGCTTTGGGGGTAGGTGAGCAGGAAAGAAAACTGTTCAGGAACGGGGAACAGTCTCTGGGTTCAAGCCCCAGAACCAACACAAGCTAAACAAAAAAGCAAACAAAAAGCAGATATTTCATTGGGACCCTCCTTAAAGGAGTAGTGGTCTGAGAAGTAGCTCCTTTTGCTGATCATACGCACTGGATGCTTTTTTGGAATCCTTATTGCTCTGGAGAACTCAGGACCAAAATAAGGAATTGATAACTGACTCCTGCAACAAAAGAATAATCTCAAGGGTGAAATATCCAACCATAAAACACTTTAAAACATCCATGTCTTGGTTTCTTTGCAGTAGAATTCTTTTTTTGGATCCAGTCGTGGGCCTGAACTCTGGGCCTGGGCGCTTTACCTCAGCTTTTCAACTCAAGGCTAGCACTCTACAACTTGAGCCCCAGCACCACTTCTGGCTTATTTTTGCTTATGTGGTGCTGAGGAATTTAACCCAGGTCCTCAGGCATGCAAGGCAAGTGCTCTACCTCAGAGCCACCTTCCCAGCCCCTGCAGTAGAACATATTTAAAACAACGTTATTTCCTTTTGTTCTATGCTGGCCATCTAATGGCACATTATATCTTTTTGTAATACTCTCAACTAGAAGTTTACAGAAAAATTATATATGGGTAAAAGCACACTAGAAAAAGTCAGGGACAGAGTTTCCTTCAAGACTTCAGATTGTCTCCTTTTACAGTAAAAAGGAAAGCACAAGTTAACTTGAACTTTGTCAATCCTATATGCTCAATTCCTCTCCTGGGATCAGTTTCCACATCCAGTAACAGTTACTTCAAGGAACAATCTATGGTGCTGCTTGAAGTATAATGAATGTTTTCTGGCTTCACCGAAATAACACAAGGACACCTTTGGACCTGAGGTAACACATGTTTCAGAGACAACTTAGTGAAGAGAAAATATGAAATTTTTATTTCTGATAAATACATTATGCGTGAGTATATTGAGTTCAAACTTTGTAAATTCTCTGTAAATTAAGGCTAATTTTAAAGTGGAAGAAGTTTCTCAGACCATTTTTTTTGTGAGTGTATGTGCTGCGCATTATTTTCCAACTGTACATGAATTTGTTAACTCATGTTAACTATAGCAATAATAAGCGAAAGAGAAATTCTGTTTAAGTATAAGGGTTCAAAACACTATTGAAGACTCTACAAATAGGACCACGTTGAAACAATAAAGCCAAGTCCAATATGTAGATTTATGAGAGTGCTAGAGAAAAAGTATGACTCCTACGTGGAACATGAAGTATGAGGACACTCCCTTTCTAAATCACGCTTGTTAATGATACAACTTTGTAGAAAGTAGAATGGAACAATAATTCTGTTTCCAATGCAAGTTAGATATAAGAGCATGGACTTAATTGGAAAAAAAAATTCCATCTTGAGAGAGCAGTGATTATACTAGCCATGAACTGGTGGATAAGATCACATTTTTTTCTTTCCTTTACATATATATATATATTTGGTGGTGGTCCTGGCACTTGAACTCTGGGCCTGGGCACTGTCCCTCTGCTATTCCGCTCAAGGCTAATTCTCTACCACTTGAGCCACAGTGCCACTTCCATTTTTCTTGCAGTAAATTGGAGAAAAGAGTCTCCAGGCTGGCTTTGAACCCAATCCTCAGTTCTCACCAGCTTAGGATCACATTTCTAACAGTGTGCACTCAGCATATGTAATGTGTATGTTCATCTATCTTTATATGAATTCTTGAGTTAAAAATCTGGGCTACAGCTTAGACTTTATACTCACAAAAATGTTTGTAGTTTAAAAGTTGATTCTACTGGATAAATGAAACCTAAGAATGTAAAGGAGTCTGGGAATTTCAGTTTGCATCCAGCCAGGGCAGAACAGTTTTTGAGACACTATCTATTATTAACCAGCCAAAACCTGGATTGGAAGAATGGTTCAGGTGATGGAATAACAGTCATGAGCAAGAATGATGAATAAGAGTTTGAGGCTTTTGCATACATACATATAAACATACACATACACACAGAGGCACTTATATGTGCACACACATATACAAAAATGAAGCAACTCTCAGAATATGGAGAAAAGCTAGAAAACAATAGAAAATATGTCCTGAGTAGGACTAGAATCAAGTGATAATTTTTAATGTTAGAAAGTCCTAAAGTGAACTTTCTTCAAAAGAGTTTGAGAATATTACGTATGTAGGGACCAGAGATAGTAAGAGAGTCAAGTAATCAATATTAAAGGGATTGGATCCATGGAGGAATGAATCAGAGACCCCGCAGGTGCATTTGAAAATGTTCATACCCTGTGTCAATTGTTAGAACATCTTTGAAAATAGTACATGAACAGTCTGAGAAGTCTAGTGGATAATATCACTGGAGAAGTTCAGAATTGCTAGGCTGTATCAAGATTAAATAAACCAAGAAGGAGCTGGGAAGGTGGCTCAGTGGTAGAGCACTTGCCTTGCATGCATGAAGCCCTGGGTTCAATTCCTCAGCACCACATAAGCAAAAAGAAAAAAGCCGGAATTGGCTCCGTGGCTCAAGTGGTAGAGCGCTAGCCTTGAGCTGAAGAGCTGAGGGACAGCACCCAGCCCCAGAGTCCGGCCCCATTAATGGACCCAAAAAATGAATAAACAAACAAACAAATAAATAAATAAACCAAGAAACTATGGTGGGGCAATAGCACTCAGACTGACAGGAGATTAGAGACTGGAATTACTACTGATACCTTCCCTGGACCAGGTAGTATAATGTTGTCTTAATAAAACAAACTAAACAAGAAAGGAATACACAGTTGGAAGTTTGGGTTAATTTCTTCATTATGTTTTGAGAAGCCAATTTTTCTATTGAAATGCAACTGGTATATACTCCTCAGTTTTGTTTTAAATGCTCTCTTCATTACAGAACATTCTTAGATGCAAAATGGTTCATGATTCCCACCAAAATCTGAAATAGTAAGTAATTATCATTCTGTTAGATTCCAATGATAGGATGAAGGATTACAAAAGCTTAAGCCTGGAGGAATAGCAATGTTCATCTAATGTAGGTCTTTATAGATCTTGCTAAATTAGAGTTTAGATTTCAAATAAATATTTTGGTTTTGTTTGTAATATCATATTCTACAGGATACTACAAAATTCTCTTTAAGTAGAGGGTTTAATTGACAAATTTACAAATATTTCTTGCATTCTATTTGCCTAGCATATTGTTTCAATAGAGCTATAATTAGAACTCAGTTAATAGATAATACCAACACTTCATATATAAAATGATAATGTGAATAATATAGACCGAGATGCCAACAAATTGATTATATTAATTTATAAATTTAGAAAAAGCAATTTTTTGAGGCTTTAATATAACATGGTATGAAGAGAATAATTGTGTGACATCTTCTTTCTTCTACCTGTATGTAACACAGGAAGCAATTTCCTTAATTATGTGCTTCTGTATACTATGAGAAAAATGCTAGGTTTGGGGCTTGTTTTTATTTTTGTTTTTGTTTTATTGCTTTGTCATAGGGCTTGAACTCTGGACCTGGACACTGTCTCTGAGCCTGTTAAGCTCAAGGCTTGTGCCCTACCACTTCAACCTCAGTACCACTTGTGTCTGGCTTTTGCTGGGAAATTTATTGGAGATATGAATCTAGGGAACCTTCCTGCCCGGGTGTGCTTTGAACTGTAATCTTCCGATCTTAGCATCCTGAATATCTATGATAGTTAAAAAAGAATAAATATAAATAATTTTTGCAAGAATACCAGTGGAGGAAAAATGATGCAACCCAGTTTATTGTGGTGTTCTTTCCAGAACATGGAGGGCATCACAATAACAGAGGTGTAGTATTTTTTCCCAATAGAGATAAGTTATTTGTGATGTGAATTAAGGGAATTTTGAGGTGCACCTTACAAGTTGGAATCTGTTGGTCTAGGATGACTTCATGGCATAAATTTTGGGATTGATGGTCATAGAAATAATAGCTTAATCTGATAAACTATTGCTTACTCTTGAAGAATTAATTATAACCAATGCTTTATAGTTTTATCCTAACCAGAATATGGCTATTTTTCTGTTCACTTCACATTCTCTAACACCTCATTGGAAAATGCATCTATTGCAGAATTACATAAAATGCAAACAGGTACTATTTTGAATCTCTCAGGTATGGAATGTTCAGTATATGAAAGTGAGTAGTTACTAGTCATAGGAATTTAAAAGTTATAGGTTTCTATAGAATTAAACAGTTTTCGGTTTTAGTATGAGAATGTGCTAATTTATTCTTTTTTGAAAATATTGGCAAGTATATTGTGAAAAAGTGTCTAGTTGGATAACATTCAAGTAGATGGCCCTCTGAAAAAGAAGGGGTAATTAATTCAAATTAGATGCCAAATAGTACTGATTTTTTAACGTTACTACATGCAGAATAATATTTACTATAGCAATACAGTGAAATTTTATTTCATGCAGCTGATTTTTTAAATTTAATTTTAATGTGAAAGTGATGTGTAGTGGTTTAGCTATTGTAAGGCAGTGAATACATAACTTTTCAAACTTGTTATCCCCTCTCTCATTTTTCTCACAGTTTTCCTTCACCCCAAAACCCCTCACAAGTTGTAATGTACATTTCCAACATATTGTCTTGTGAGTATTGCTATTGCATTGGTTTCCCCTTTGTCCTTTGTCTCGCCATTTTGTTGTTCCTCTTCCCTTCCCTAATTAAGGTAAATGTATACACAATACACAGGGTACCAAAATCAAACACAGTCGGAGATAAACCATAGGGGAAAAACCCAAGGAAAATAGAAACCACATAGTACAATAAAAACAACAACTGCAAATAAATATCTCTTTCCATATCTTGGAGTTCATTTTGCTCAGCATCAGCTTATATGTTCATATATATGCATAACAAAGCCACTGGAAAATAATAGTTTCATGGATACTATATCATGAAAACAACATGTTAACTGTTTTTGATGGTAAAGGTGGAATTAGGATGGGTAAATTCGCGATTCTGATAAAGGAATTTCAAAAGAGTTTTAAAATTATGACAGGTAAAATTTAATTGTTCAAACTTTTTAACTTAGCCTATTAAGAAAATTTAAAATTGCTTGGGAAAATAGGCTTTCATGCAAAGAAATCCGTGGCGACTTAGCTGAGAGTGAGCAATGTGGGTAAGATGGTTCATTTTCACAGTAAACAAACAAACCTCACAAACCTTGCTATAAATCCTGTAGGTTCCCATGAGAATTATCCTTACCCAGGAAATATACTCTTACTGTGTGAAACAATTCAAAGTTTTTTTTAAAAAATAAGACATCAAAATTTATGAATTGACCTTTAATTACTAAACAGTAATTCTCTTAAAAAATCATTTGGGTCAAAATATTTAGGGAGAATGTGCCCTTCACAATGAAAGAACGTATTGAATTTACACTTTTCTGTTTTAATACTTTCCACAATATCTTTGCACAAGAAGCACTGAAACACAAAAAAATATCTAGTTGGATACTTCAAACCAATGACTTCACATTTATACTTAGCTCAAAAATATAATATCCTTATTAACATGAGATAGTGAAGACTTCTCTTATTACATAAGCCAAAAAGTTTGGGGATCAGAAAAGAATTGAGCAAACTGAAAAGGTAAGAAAACACATTATTAGAAGCCCTAGCTAAGCATATTGGTTTCACCGGTGGAGGTGGCCAAAACTTTTTGATATAGATTGTCTTAATGTTTTTGTTACCTAAAGTGATTTTACAGAGCCTATTTGGCTCAGTATAATGCAGAACAAATTGAATGAAGACATGAAAATAAATTCCACCTCCAAATAAAAGAGTTTTCAAAGAGAAACCATGAAGATGTAGCAGTGGAGGACGCCTTATAGTCCTTCCGCTTCACTAGACTTGAAGCCAAGAAGCTGTAATAAATTGGAAATCAGGCAAGAGCTAAGAGTAGGACATAGAAGTAGGACATAGAAGTATTGTCCTTTGTAACAGACAATGTCATCCAAGGAATCGGTGATTTAACTCTATTCTTCTCCATACATCTTGTTGAGCAAATACAAGACCAAGAGAAAAAATATCTATTGAAATAATTTTGCAAAGAATAACTTCACTGGTCCTGATACGGCATCTAAGGAGAATCTTAAGAGGGAAGATAAAAGTGGAGTATTCTTAGGTTTCCTCTAAGCATCTTGTTAGCAAAATATATCTTTGAGGTTAGAAGTGATTGAACCAAAAAGTGGTAAAGTACTTATTTTTGTGGGCACTTTAGAAACAAGAAGATTTCAAGGTAAAAGAAAAAAGAAAAAATCATAGCTAAATATTTGTGATTATAGGTTCTTGGACTGGTTTTTGGAGACAAAGTTTTGCATTAGTGTTGGTACTCATTAACATTGTTGTTGGGTTTCCGTGGCAACCAAATGAAAAGGGGAAGTTTAATGGACTCGCTTGGACAAGTAAACAGTATGATAGAAAATAATGGCAAATAATATTTAATGAATTATTTTGAACAATTCCTTTGTGAGAACAAAGAAGGAAAGATATACTTCAAAATCACTTGATGTTATTTAAAGTATGAAAATGGAGGAGTGAAGAGATTGAGAGAAAACATAGAGGACTGTTTTCTCTCCAGTGGAGTAATAGGTTCTTGATCTTATTTCTTCCATTCTGTCTTCACAAGCTATCAAGTGTGCCTCAGGACTGGAGTATCCAGTTGAGATAAAGAGCACTCGCAGAAGAAAATATTTGCAGTAGATATAGGTGATTTATTACCTTAGACAATCTATTTAAATCTGTTCAAAATTCTCCCCTACCCCAAACTGCCCTCTTTGAACAGCTTTGTTTGCTTTTCCAAAGACTGCCTTTCATTAACTGCTTAAAATTTTGAGAGGTCATATTCATACTCTCTAGAGATTGCTGTTTGGTTGTGATTTTTGAGTGTTTTTGTTTGTTGTATTTTTTTAACTGAATTTCCAAAGATTGTGCAAGTGTGTTACAATTAATATGTCCATCTAATTGTCTGATGCACCTGGATCAGAGTCACTCCTTCTATCAGTCTCAACCAACTCTTTCTCCAAGATTTAGTTCAGATTTTCCACTTGGTTTATTACATATGTACATTGAGTATTCTAGCTGTACTTGCCCCTTGTTCCATTTTTCATTCATTCTATTTTTTACTATTGTTCCTCTCTGGTTTCAATTTCCTGATAGTCATTCTGTTAAACTGTCTGTTAATACTTTGAAAGGTTTATATACATTCCATGAGTTTCTTTTTTTAATTTTTTTATTGTGAAAATACTGTACAGAGGGGTTACAATTACATGGGCAAGATAATGAGTACATTTCTTATCAAGCATTGAAGCTTCCACCTTTGTTTCAATCCCACATATACTTGAAGATATGTCAGCTTATATTTCCACAATTCATTCATCTGCAATAACAATTTGCAAGACTGGAGATGTGAAGCACTTAGACATGATTTTATTCTCGTTCATTTGGAAGATTAATCTTTAGTCAACAAGAAAGTTTAAAAATGGGTTAGAATTTATTCCTAACTACCAGTTTTTATAAATGGCTTTGTACAATTGTGTGTGATTATTTTATTTTACGTAGGATAATTTTTTCTACTACCTATAAGTTTTGGAAAAAGAAGAAAACTAAAATTTACTACTTAGAGGAATATGATAGAAATAGAAGACAGATTTTATGTTTGTCACATCTCTCACCAGTACCCATATTCAAGACTTAAAGTCATATTTCTTACTATGTAAGAAAGATAGGGAAAACATAAAACAACATATGATAAGGCAACTATTAGTGACTTTTTAAAATGTACCTTCTTATGTGATGAAATTTACTTTATTAGCTAATATTTGAGTTGAAATATGGGAGGCTGATCTATATAACACATTTCTGGAAGGCACCTACTGAACAACACAAATGGTGGGGGGTACTATTTTTACACTTTAATGAATGGTTGAACTTGTTTGGTATTAGTCCTGGGTACGTAAATCAACTCTATTATAACTTGCTCCCTACACTTGAAAACCTTGTAATGTCACTATCATCTACTTGTCAAGTGTTATTTTAGCAAATGTGATCTTAAATAGTTTATTTGAAAATGAATATACTTTCAGGAGATTAAATGTAGGTTATCATTGGTTTGAGAATGACAACATTTTTATACTACAGAATCTAGTTTTACTGAAGTACTAGTGTTTTGAAGCACTGAAGATCTTCTTAGTTAATGTTTTTCTAAATTATATTTGACCTCTAGATCAAGTTTTCCTAGCCTTCGTAGACCAATTATGGATCTATCATTCCACAAACTATTTTTTTGGCTGCACTGAAATCTTTCATTAATCATTAGGAGAGGGGTATTAAAAATAATCTTGTTCATTTGTTATTTTGTTCAATCATATGGGCTTGTCATCTGTAAATTGAAAGTTTGAATTGCAGTACTTTCTCTCAGATTTTTTGATCTCATCTTTCATCTTAAGTTGCCTTGCATTTCACAATTGATAATCACAATTGATTACTGCTAATTCTTGAAAGGAATTGGGGCCCTGAAATGTTATAGGAAACGAGAAATCAAGATGAGTCTTCAATTATTTTCTGCTGGCATGTTTCATGGGCCTATGTGAGAAGTCTTGCCCTTGTTATTTGATTGTGCAGATAACTGGGACCTGGTATCCTAGGACCGTGGGTCCTGCAGAAGAATAATAGCTTTTAGACATCATATCAGCAAAATTTGGGTATAATCAGTAATAAATGCTTCAGAAATATGGATTAAAACACCTTGGGACCAGCGAGTTAAAACAATTAACACAGCATCAGAGTAAAATCCCTTATAGATTAGCAGAAAAAAATACTGTTATTTTACCATGTGAATTCAGAAGACCACGAACACTTAGAAGGTATCACAAGTTTATACCGAAGATATTGCATTGATACTTTTTATATTCTAATATATATTCTAAACCTAATTATTTATATTCCAATCCATTTATGGGAATAAATGTCAATATATTTGTCAAATTATCAATTCTAGTAAGATTCACTGTGTGAAATTTAAAATCAGCACATATAAATATAAAATACATAAGTATATATAATATAAAAACTGTTTTGCATTGTTGTGTTGTGGTTAGGGAATCAAAGGCAACTCTGTTTTAAAGTATTATTCCATTATCTCTACCTCAGTTTTTGGTAGAGTTAGACTTAAAGCTTTACCATTTGTAGATTTACAGCCTAGAGGCAAGAGGAAACACTGTGACTAAAACATTACCAATTTAAGGCCTAATATCCAGGAGAAACATATGGACTGCTCCAGGAGCTCTGGAAATATTTGGTGATAGAACGTCAGTAGTGTAAGTTCCTGCCTAGTTGGATGACAGACAGTCCAGGACAGTAGGTAGTCATGCATATGAACAATTTTTTCACCTTCTTGGCTTTAGCTACTTTTGAAATAATAAGTATAATAAACAATTATATTTTGAAAAAATACCTTCCATTCTGAACAATTCTGTCTAAACGGTTCATCTCTCTATGATCCCTTGTAACTAAGATTAGCTTTGTTTCAGTAATACAATCTATGCTATCAGTGTAAGATATTGTGGTTGGTCTGTTCCTACATGGAAGAAGGGTAAAGGTTCAGGTAGACATTTGTCCCAGCAAGACCTCATTTGGGAAATTTTAAGCTGCAGAAGTTTAGAAGTAGCTCTTAAGCAAGGCTTACTTTGAATCCATTAGCTCCACAAAGCTAACTCAGTTGATAAATAAGTACTTGAAAAGCCATCACTTTTGGAATTAGCTGTAAAGGCTTCAAAGTATGATCAAATTTAAAATGAGAACGACAAAATAGTCATTGACAAAAAAATTGTAAATGTGAGGAATCGACCAAACGATATCAGTTTTTTTCCACTATACACAGAATTTTAGAGAAATAAGATCAATAGCATTTTTAGGAACAATAAGGGTTCCTTCTTACAAATAGGCATCCATGGATATATGCCTGTATAAAATTGCATCATTACATTAATTACTTAAATTTAGAGGATTCTACATGCTTCAGAAGCAGGTCTACCCAAATTACAATACAGAGATTAACATGGCACTTGCACAAGGATGATAGGAAAATTTGTGAAGTATTACTTATTTTTCATTCTTCTGATGCAAAAAATGAAAAACAGTTATTAAAAAGTTGATTACAAAAATACAAGTGTAACAATACATGTAATTCATAGAATTAAAGGTTAGTTTGTCATCGTTTTATTAAATCTTCACCTTAGAAAGGCCTTACATAGCATAACATTTACAAAACTTGAAATTAGATAACATTGTCATTTTATCCCAAAGAAATAAAATAATATTAGGACCCAGGAAAAAAAGGAATCTTAAACTTCTTCTATGTGGAATGCAATCTGAAAGGACACATTTATTAATGAACATATACATTATATAAAAATGTCGAATTCAAATTATTATATCTAGGAGCGAATGAAATAGATTTTGGACATTATACAAACATAGATATACTTTTTTCAGAAAAGCACCAGGAACATCTTTAGTGTCTATACTATTCATTTCAACAGATAAGTTAAAATTATTTCTGATTAAAAAAAAATCACAAACTCTGCAGAAATCATTATAGATGTATACAAACAACTCTTGAATACATTTTGACATCAAAGTCAGGCAATTCACTTTGGAGAATACCATGGAATCTATGCATTTTTAAAGTAAGATATTGCTGTTGCTTTGTATTGTGAAAAAAAATTTGTAGGGACACAAAGGATGGACTGGCATTTTTGAAATTTAAGAAACTTAATCAAACTATTACGACTTAGGAGAACAATTTGTACAGCCTTCCACAACTTCAAAGATGTAGTGATACATACTTATCCTTTTGGCAATATCAAATGCAGTTTCTTCCAAGTTGTTCTTCAGACCTGCTTTGATATAGTGATTCAACAGAAGTAGATACAAGGTATCTTTGCTATTTCTATTCCTAGCAGAAATATGCAAGGGGGTCAAGAGGCCTTTAATTTGGGCATTGGTATCTGCATCATGATGAAGTAAGAAAAAAGTCACTCTGGTATTATTCCACATGTAAGCACTGTGCAGACGTGTCCAACCATTTAGAGCTATTGCATGAATATCTGCCTTGAGCTTCCAACTCATGGACAATGTCTAAGTGTCCACTCTAGGCTTCCCGATGAAGAGGGGTATACTCATCCTCATCCCTAGTATTCATCTGGGTGGCCTTTTTGGAAAGTAGGCTCTGAACCATAGTAAGCCAATTAATTTCGGCATCCCAAAGAAGAAATTTGCTTGGATCCTACTCCATTTTTTTTCTTGCAATTGATACCATTCCTTACTTTTTTCTCTTGTTCCTTGTCTTCATCAGAATTACCTAACCAGAGACTTTGAGTGCCAGTGGGAATGAGATATCAATGTATTTCTCCAATAGTTCACATTGGTTGAACTGGTCAGAAAAATCTGGTGAATTTTCTGCATATGTTTTTTCAGCATGATTTATTTTCTCTTTTTCCATTTTTACTATTCTAAATTATACTAACTGGAGAGTAGGGAATTGATAGAGAGCAGAGGAACGATTTTCCTCAGTATTCAAAGGTAGAGACTGAAAATGAGGACCAGTGGTGTCTTCATGTGCAGCTTATTCTGGGAATGAGAAAATAGGAAACAATGCCTTTTATGTAAATGATTTGGGAAATATCATGTTATAGTGTAAGATAACTCACTATTAAACATATGGGCTTTAAGAGCTTTCTAGTAGCTTTCTAAGGTTGGT
This sequence comes from Dipodomys spectabilis, assembly GCF_019054845.1. Lineage (NCBI taxonomy): Eukaryota > Metazoa > Chordata > Mammalia > Rodentia > Heteromyidae > Dipodomys > Dipodomys spectabilis. The sequence goes on from NW_024871260.1 coordinate 4,565,526, forward strand.
ATGCAACATTAGAAAAAATGTATAATGCAGTAGTAAAATAGAAGTCCTTTGTATGACTATCTAAATTCTTGTTTTTTTTAAAGACACTTGTTTTCATCTAAAAATAAGCCTGTCTATTGTCTTCAGGTGATTTTGATGATTGAAGATGCTTAATGAGAAGTCAAAATGTATTAGTAGTCCTTTGCTATCAATTAAATTTCACTTTTTCTTCTTGGAGATTATAATGACCAAAGCAATAGTTCAGAATCAGCAAGCAATATTTCAGAATCATGCTTCAAGTGCAAGTGAATCACCAGTAAGTAATCCTGGATTCCATTTTCCAAAATGTTTTGTCACAGATACAATCTTCTACAATCTGCCTGCCTTCTCTAGCTGCTTTCCTAGCCTGGACCTACTCCTTCATTGTACAGGAAAAGTGTGATTCAACTGATTTCAGTCAGATCTGTTAATAAAGTTATCAAGTATTTAGATTCTTTTTTTAAAAATTAGTTTTGGGGCCTGAACTCTGGGCCTGGGCACTGTCTTTGAGCTCTTCAAATCAAGGCAAGCGCTCTACCACTTGAGCCACAGCACCACTTCTGGATTTTTCTGTTTCTGTGGTGCTATTTTGGGAAATGGCAGAGCAGAAAGTGAAATGATGCAACCAAAAACATAAAAGCAAAATAAATTAGGATAATTATGGAGCAACCATATTGTCTATAAGAACCATGAAGGAGAGAGAGGAAAAGAGATGTGCAATGACCTAGCTAGCCCCAAAATCCATGCTTCGAATCAATTTACAGAGCAAACATTTTTTTTTTTACTTTTTAAAAGAGATGGAAATAGAATTTATGTATTTACTTGAAATTAGTAAATACATTTTTAGTCGCCTATATAAAGAGACATAGCTTTGACCAAATTACAGACAAGAATCTTAATCCTTGGGCTGGTAATGTGCTTCAGTGTTAGAGTGTTTGCCTTGCAGCTTACTATAGTGTGGAGACTACTTTCCCAAAAGGCCACTCATATGAATACTAGGGATGAGGATGAGTATACCCCCCTTCATCGGGAAGCCTAGAGTGGACACCTAGACATTGTCCATGAGTTGGTATCTCAAGACAGATATTCATGCAATAACTGTGAATGGCTAGACACCCCTGCACAATGCATATATGTGGAACATATTGCAACAGCACACACACACACACACACACACACACACACACACACACACATACACACACATCATCATATTTCTTCTTAAGTATTTTTTGTGTATAGTATTAAGAAGAAATTTACATTACTAACTTGAATTTCTGACAGGACAATATTATCACTGTACATCTTGCTTCTATGCACTCAGTTTTAAATTACTATCTAAGTATGTGCATTACATAAGTATTGGAAAAGTAGGAGCCACACGGGTGGCTCAGGTCTTTAATCCTACCTAATCAGAAGGATGAAATCTGATGATTGTGCTTTGAAACCAGACCAAGAGAAAAAAAAGTTCATTAGATTATGATTTGAAAGTAACCACAAAAGCTTGAAATGGAGCTTAGTATAAGCAGTAAAATGCTAGCCTTGAGAAAACTAAAACAAAAAAAATAACAAATTCTGGGACAGAGCCAGGCCCTGAGTTCAAGCTCTAATATTAGCATCAAACTAATGAATGAATGAATGAGTGAATGAACTAAAAATAAATTAAGTGGTTACATGTGGAGAGACAGGTAAAATGTAAGAACAGTGGTGACTGGATTATGTATTATTTTGTAATAAGGCAAATTATCATTTTTCCTAATCACTAATATTTTATTTGAACTATTTTGTACAATAAACCCTGAATTTGGCATGCATGTATATGTGTGTGTACATGTGCTCACATGGGTGTGTATGTGTATATGTGTGTGTGTGTGTCTGTGTGTGTGTGCGGTTGCAGTGTTGCTTGCCAATGTGGACAGAGTGAGGCTGAAAAGAGCTGGGTTGCGTTGTTGTTATTTATCAGTGTTCCGTCCTGTCATTTAAATGGAACCGCCCTTCTGTATATTTTATTTGTCAAATAATAGCATATCATAATCAAAGCATTTACACCATTAAGTTAGATAAAAGAGATCACTTTCAGCTCTTAGTATATGTTAGGCAAGAAGATACACATATAATTAGGTAGTAAGTTATTGCTGTAAGATAACTGTTAGTACAAAATATGTATTTGACCTCTTAAATTGGATATACTTTTAAGATTTTGACCAACTCGACCAAACAGGTATTACTCTCTTGTTATTCCTGTGAAAATCAAGGTGGATAAACTCTTTCGGGATTTCTGTTGAAAATAACTTTCTTTGTAAGATCGTATCTATTCATACTAAGATAATAAACCCCGTAATTTTTTAGGTTTGATTTTCCCATCATATTGATTGAAAATCAGTATTGTGGATATGTTTGTTAGATATACATTGCAAAAACAAACAAAAAGCATGTGTCACCTCAAGATTGTGGATGCATTTGAAGTTGTATTTTATGTACCAATGTTTTTTCATTAATAAGTTTTTTCTGTGGGAGTAACTATCAAAACTTTAACAAATAAGGCTTTTTGAATATCTTTTCCAATACAAATAACATCCCAGAGCAAGTCTTGCAATTTCTGAAAACCCTTTGAATTTTAGTGTTATTTCAGTTCATTGAGTATACAGCTAAAGACATTTCTGGAATAAACATTGTTAAAATCTGAAAATGTAAGTGGGAATACATGCTTTTTTCTACATCACTTCATGAAAAGTCAGTTTTTTATGAAACTAAAAGATATAGAATAAAAGAATGGAAGTGAATTGGGTGAGCTAATTATTAGTGTAACTTTGTTTTCTATTAGCACAGTCTTTGAATGTACATGATGAAGTTAAATTATGTGCTTTGTGACACTATGCTTCAGTTATTTTTATAATCTATGTAGTTATAAGAGTGAATTTATAATATAAATAAAGGTCTTTGAAAATGATAAGGATTAATCTTATGTTTTGTTTTCTACACCCAAGAAAATGAGTTATTTTCAAGTGTTAACAGTTTACAATTGAATCTTCAGTATCATAAGAAATTTTGAACAAATGTAGTAGTATTGATGTCTTTTTTTGGGGGGGTGGGAGTCTGGTAGTGGGGCCTCAACTATGGGCGTGGGCGCTTTCTCTCAGCTCTTCAGCTCAAGACTAGCGCTCTTCCACTTGAGCCACAGCGCCACTTGCGGCTTTTTTCTTTTTGCTTATGTGGTCCTGAGGAATCAAACCCAGGGCTTCATGCATGCAAGGCAAGCACTCTACCACTACGCCACCTTCCAAGCTCTTTATGTCTTTTTAAAATAATTGTATTCACAAGTTGGAGAGGCTTTAATTCATGCTTAGGTCTTCTTGTCTATGATTTTTTATCCTCTCATTCCTAACATTAATGATAGGTCAGACTGCATTTTTGGGTACATGAAAGGGAAAATATTTATCTAGGGTCAAAGGTGATTTTTATATCAATCTTGCTTTAATAGCTTTTTAAAGTAGTACCTTTCTTTCAAAATGTTGAGTGTAAAAAGCAATCAAAATACGTCTAATGGTAAACAACTTAGTTGAGCTACAATGTGGAAATGATTGGTCCATAAGACCTGCAGTTTGTTTCCATAAGGAATTGGGGAGGTCATTCTTTCAGTAAGACAGTGTTAAACAGAGATAGGGTCCCCAGGCAGTGCAGTGTTGAGTGAAGGGATAGAATATGATTTCTGCTATTTTGATCTAGAAATCAAGAATGTTATACTTTAGCACTTCCTTTAACCAGGGAGGTATGCATTGATTTTGAACTTTGTGTTTTCATATTACAGTTCCCTATTTTCTAACAAAGAGAAAGTGAAATATTATGAGTGTACACAATAATTCTGGGAATTTTACCTAGAATTTGTAGACTAAGTGCTGGTATTTTAGTCATAAAATTGAATGAGGTTAATTGATAGAGTCGGAGATGGACCTCAGGCTAACACTTACCATGTGTGCAATGTTGTACTAGTAATTACAACTCTGAAGACTTCAACATCATCATCTGAGAATTAAAAATGCAAGTAGTTCCACTTTATGGAATTATTGTGAGGATTAAATTAGATATCATAGCTAAAGTACATGGAAAAACAATCAATCAGCATTTGGAAATTTCTACCTGTTATTTTATCATGTGGTGAATTCTAACATTTTTACTGTGATTTTTATTGTGTCTCTTTACGATGTGCAAAGTGATGTATTGGTATTCATTGCATTGATCATTTTTCTGTCACTATGAAGAAAACACCTGCAAAGAAAATTTCTGAGGAGGAAACTATTATATTGACTGATGGTTTAAGAGAACACAGTTTAAGATCAGATGTCTCCATTGTTTTTAATTATATTTTTATTATCTTAACTAATTGTACAAGGGAATTTCCATTAAATAAATCATGTTTCTAAGTATAATGGATCTTTATATAACTTTTCCCTACCCTTCTAAACCTCACCACACTTTATTTTTTTCTAGTTTCATACTATCTGCATTTAATATTATGTCTTCACTTTCTTCCTCCATAGCTCTCTTTATTCCTTCCCTTTGACTTCCCCTCACATCTTTCAAGTGATAGTTTCCTGGTATTCATTTTGTTGGATTAACAGTTCAATTTTATAAAAATTACATCTTTTAAATACTCCTCTACAAATAGCATGATTTGGTTAATATTGCTGTGTAAACTTGTATAAAGTTCATCGTTTGAAGCTATCCTGGGCAGGAAAGTCCATGAACCTCTTATCTCCAAACAACCAACAGAAAATAAGAATTGGAACTGTGGCTCAAAGTATTAGAGTGACAGCGTTGAGAGAAAAAGCTCAAGGACATCACCCAGGCTCTTAGTTCAAGAACTACAATCTACCAAAAAGAAATCTATTTAATTTACACCTGTGTAAGTAGAGTATTTCCATCACCCAAATGCACATTCATGCTCATTTGCAAGGTAATTCTGTTTTGTCTGAAGTACCACTAAACATTATCACTAAAGTAGCTTTGGAACATGGGTTCATTCTATCTCTTTCATGGATTTTTCTAGACTCAAATACTCAAGTGTTACAATTGTTCTAATGATTTAAAATCATAGCTTTTTTCTTTAATACTCCTAATATTAGAGTTTGAATTGAGTGTTTTGTGCCCCTTCAATGGGTATTCTTATCACTTTGTCATGCCCCCAGCCCTAAGTTATCCTGATTATTTTTCAGCTAGAAACTGGCCTCCGACTTATGTATGAACTTGGCCTCAGTCCACTTGATGGTATTCTTCCTGGAATTTAGAATAACAGGTGCATGGCATTGTGTAGAGAACTTTCTGTTCAGTCTGGGCTTTAGCCACTGTCCTCACAACAGTGCACACCCATATAGTCACGCATTTCATAAGCTTGTCATATCTTATTATTTTTAAATCTTTCATTTCCTCCAGGTTCTGGAGTACTGAATTAATTTGTGTTTTCTTGGGTTGTTTTGTTTCATTTGAATCTATGTGTTGAGTTGTTCCTCACTTTTCCTTCTGTTTCTTTCCTTCAAGTTCTTACCTAAAATGCTGAGAAATCAATTCTTCTTTCTCAAGATAGTCAGGGTGAACATTATTTATTCCAAAGCAATTTCAGTATCTATGAATGGTATACACATGCTAAGCGCTGAAAAGGGTGTTTTATTTTCACGGCAGTCTTTGGCATTCACAGACAGATCATGAAACATATGAAGAAAATAAAACTACAGATGAATGCCAGGAGGAGAATAAGCTATTATTAATTGTTTGACAGAGGTTTCTCTTCTAGTGAAAGAAATACATTGCTTGATGCAGGATTTCACATAATCATATTGCTAGGAGGAATCTAAACAATCATCTAATTCTGCAGACTTGAGAGTGATGAATTGACTTCCTGAATAATTTACTTTTGGGTCAAATAAAAGCAGGCTTCTAAAAAGAGAGTAGATTTTAGAGAAACATGATGAATTTTATGTAAATAGTTCCTTAGCTGATTTTGTTAATTTGTGAACTAATACAGTGAAATAAAATACAGTAAGGTAAAATAAATAAAGAACTTCACATTGAAAAACTCATTTGTGTTTGTGTATGTGTGCATGCATGTGCGAGTATGCACAGGCACATGTGCATGTGCTCATGCATGCATTCATCATTCTTGAGGCTTGATAGTGCCTGGGAACTATTCCTCAGCTTCTGTGCCCAAGGATAGTGGTCTACCATTTCAGCCACTGCTACAATTCTGTTTTTTTTTGTTTGTTTTTGAGATAATCGCTTGTATTGTCATGATTGAACAGTGGTCTTCATATCTTAGACTCCCGAGTAGCTAGCTAAGGTTATTCAGCCTCTGAGTAGCTAGTTAAAATTCTGCCTATCCTCTATGATTCACTGCTCTTTTATTCTTTTCCTGAGGTATTCACAAGCCTAAGTCATATATATGTCTAGTTGCTTTAAAAATATTCTTACTGCACCAGGGGATCCCATGTGTACTCTTAACTACTTAGGAGGCTTGAGAACAGAACCCAAGCCAAAACTTTAGTGGACTTACTTCTCAATCTATAGCTGGGTGAATTGGATCATTTCCACCATCCTGCACTATCTAGTGACTAAGATTGGAAGGACTGCAGATCCAGGCCAGTCAAGGTAGCAAGCTAGATAAGTTGGTGTGCAACTCCGATGCCATTGATGATGGGAAGGCTAAAAGGACAGATCAGGGGCATGTTCTTGTGGAAAGGGAACCCATATCCTAAAATTAAGCACTGATATGATGCCGGCCTACAAGAACAATATACCCCAAGTTGAAATCTCCACATTTTCCCACAACCAAAATAAGTATGTACATTAACATCCAAAAACTTAATACAATCTGTTCTTTGCTCTAATATCAGCTTTATCTGATTATCATATGATGTGACAGAATAGTTTCTTCATTAAACTTATGATAATTAAAAAATACCTAGAAATTTCTTTCTCACTTAATAAGTGCAAATGAATGGCAAATTGCCTCATTTCTTACATATTTGACTACCACTATAAATTCGTCTTATGATTAATAGTAATATATTCTGATTTATTAGTTTATTTGTAACAGTTTTTAAACTTTTTGCTTTACTGCTGAAGTTGAAGTATTTAAATAGTATCATCAAAGTATATTCCTTGGGTATTTAGGGCAGTTTTTTACAAAGTTTTTAACCAATGGCTTTTAAGAATTCTTAATTGGTATATTATTTGGTTTATTTTTAATTTCAATTTAATTTTATTATCATGGTAATGTACACAGGAGTTACAGTTACATAAATGAACCAATGAGTACATTTCTTAGGGAAGGAACACTGTTATATCTTCCATCGATATTTTTGTACACTCAAAACAAGAACTACTGATGTTTTTGCTGTTGCTGTTGATCAATGGGTACTTTTGCTTTCTTTGTTCAAGCATTTTCATTATAAAATTGATATACAGAACGTTTACACTTAATTAAGTCAACTAAAGATTACACTTCATTTTCTTTTCTTTTTTGTGGGGGGGGGGGTCCGGTTTTAGGGCCTGAACTCTGGGCTTGGGCCATGTCCCTCAAGGCTAGCGCTCTACCACTTGAGCCACAGCACCACTTCTGGCTTTTTCTTTTTGCTTATGTGGTGCTGAGGAATGGAACCCAAGGCTTCATGCATGCAAGGCAAGAACTCTACCACTGAGCTACCTTCCCAGCCCCTACTTCATTTTATTTTCTAAATTTCAAATTTTGAGCTTAAATATTTCCTTTTGTTTCTTTGGGGCAATTTTTTTTCAGAGTTGTAGGATCAGTTAATTTAATTTTGCATGATTTTTACACATGTAAATTATTCAGACACATATATTTTGCTTTTAAAATATTTAACATGTGGCTTTTTAAAAATTATTTTCTTAATTTTTATATGGTTAGTGAATTTAAATACATTTATTTTCTTATAGTTATAAAAATATTTGTCCAGGAAACAAATACTGTATTTTCAAAAAACACATACTTTATTAAGAAAGTCTTCATTACCTGATCACTTTTGGGAAATATTTGTACTTGAATTTAAAAAAAGTTTGAGCTCGGCATGGTGATTTGTTGCATCCATTTTCTAGTTATGGTGGGAAATGTAAATAGGATTTGTAATTCGGGAGAGACTGGGAAACTATGAGACCTTATTATAGAACTATTCAGAGTGAAATGATTATAGATATAGCCATCCCTAGCGTTATATACAGCACCACGCTATCATATTCTAAATCTTGAATTAAAACACCAGTAACATCAATCTTTTGTCAAAATAAAAGGACACATGTTTCAAAATGTTTATTATTTAAAACTTATTTGCAAAGGTTCTCATGTCTTCTATTAATTTTCAATTTACTTAATCTATTAAAATCCAAGTATATTGTGACAATTTTATTCCTACTCAAATTTTAAATACTACAAGTAATATTATGATTTCATATATTAACATACTTTTACTGTTTGTGATAATTTCTTCTGTTTAATATGATAAAATCAATATTCTAAATGTGTGTATGTGGTGTGTGTGTGTGTGTGTGTGTGTTTATGTGGTTTTGTGTGTGTTTGTATGTGTGCTTTGTGTGTACTTTGTAGTGCTTGGGAGATCACACCATTGCTTCACATATGCAAGGCCAATGGTTTACCACTGAGCTATACTGTCTAGTTATAACGCAGATAGTATTTTAAACCATGACTTTCAAACTTTCATTCCTAGTATGCTTTTTCAAAATTATATATGATAAAATGTGATCCATATTCTATCCACGCTATCAATTTTATTGTTATTTAGAATATTTCCACTGCCTTTCCACTTCCAAACTCTTGTGTTTGTTATTAATAAAGGTTTTACTTTGCTTTTTTTCTCTCTTCATTCTTTTTCCCTTTAGAGTTTAATTATTCTTTCTCTTATTTCTTTGGAAATTAATTATCATATTCCTATTACAAATTCTTTACAATGTAACAGGTATATACATTGTTTTCATTCCTATTTTAATTTTTCCCATTTTCACTGACTTTTAGTACAAACTATAAGGTGGATTAAAAAGAAACATGTATGAGGACACTTTATTTTTCTCCTTATCTTCTCTGAAGTCTTTCTGTTTTTGAAACACAATAGCAATGAAATATAGCTCCTATGCGGTCCATCATTCTTTCCCCTCTCACTCTCCTCTGTTGTACAGCTCAAGTTGTTATCATTCATCTGTGTTAAGTTACAGTGTTATCTAAATCTTAACTCATTCCTGAATTAATATTAGTTGTTTCAGTTATTTTCTGAACACTTTTTTCTATATATAATATCTGGGGTGTTGTGTTTTTACAAAGTACAAAATATGAGTGACTATCAAACATCTAGATATCTCTGTAGAATATTGGTCAACCTGCTCAATAAATTCGTATGTAAATTCAAGGAATACAGGTCAGTCAGAACAATCTTGTAAAATGGTGTATCTTCAGCCTTCATACTTGCTTTGAATCTTTTTACTATGTTTAGTAGTGAAGACAACATAGTTCTACTACAAGAACAGATACATAGAAGACTGTAACAGATTTGTAAAAAATAAATTCTCAGTTTTATGTTTAATAGATTTTGAAACTATACTATGACTTCATGAAATAATAATAGAATTTTTTTAATTTTTATTTTTGTATTGTGAACATACTATACAGAGGGGTTACAATTACATGGGCAAGATAGTGAGTACATTACTTATCAAGAATTGTAGCCTCCTCCTTTGTTTACCCTTCCCATCCTTTCCAAGCCTCCCTGCTCCATCCCACCCAATCCTCCCCCCCCCCAAGTTGTAAAGTTCGTTTTCGACATGGCAACTTGTACTTCTCATTGTTGCAACAGGTCCACCTCCACAAATTATACCGACATCAAATACAGCGTTAGAAACAAATGCATGAAAGAAAAAATAACATTTAAAATACATATATTAGGGTTCATTTTCCTAACATCACCTTATCTGACCATTTCTGCTTGACTCATACATATACTAAATATTGTATATAAGGGAAATCATGGGACCTATGCTTCTTTGGGCTTGGCTTACTTCACTTAATATAATTTTTTCCAAGTCTTTCCATTTCCTAACAAATGGGGCAATGTCATTCTTTCTGATGGAGGCATAGAATTCTATTTTGTAAATATACCACATTTTCTTGATCCATTCATATATTGAGGTGCACTTGGGTTGGTTCCAGCCCTTAGCTATGGTAAACAATGCTGCAATAAACATTGTTGTGCTGGTAGCTTTAGTGTGGTCTTGTTTGTAAACAGTTGGGTGAATGCCCAAAAGTGGGACTGCTGGGTCATAGGGGAGCTCTATGTGGAGTCTTTTGAGGAACTTCCATACTACTTTCCAAAGCAGACACTCTGAAAACATTACAGGATGGAATAGGAGAAACCCTAGGTCTCCTTGGCGCAGGCCGAAATTTTCTTAATAGAGACCCGGAAACACAACAAATCAAAGAACGTTGGACAAATGGGATTGCATGAAGTTGAAGGGCTTCTGCATGGCAAAGGACATAGCTAGCAAGATCAATAGAAAGCCCACGGATTGGGAGAAGATCTTCACAAGCCATACAACAGACAAAGCTCTCATATCTAAAATATACGTGGAACTCTAAAAATTAAATCCCCCAACAACAAATGCTCAAAGAAACAACTGCCCAATACATAAGTGGGCTAATGACTTAAAGAGAAACTTCTCTGAAGAAGAAAGAAGGATGGCCAATAGACACATGAAGAAATGCTCAACCTCCTTAGCCATAAAAGAAATGCAAATCAAAACAACATTGAGATACCACCTCACCCCAGTTAGAATGGTAAAAATCAAGAACTCTAATAACAACAGATGCTGGAGGGGATGTGGACAGAAGGGAACCTTACTTCATTGTTGGTGGGCGTGTAAACGTGTTCAACCACTTTGGAAAATAAAAGAATCTTAAATGGGTGTATTGGCACTATTGTCTCTCATGATTTAAAAATGATCTTAGACTACTACCACAATCCTTTTTTTTGTTTGTTTCTTTTTTTTTTTTTTTTGTTATTCATGGGGCTTGAAGTCTGGTCTTAGGCGCTGTCCATGTGCTCTTCAGCTCAATGTGAGCACCCTACCACTTGAGCCACCGCACCACTTCTGGCTTTCTTGTTGTTTAATAGAGATAGGAGTTTCATGGACTTTCCTGCCCGGGCTGGCTTTAAACCGTGATCCTCAGATCTCAGAGTCCTGAGTAGCTAGGATTACAGGTGTGACATACAGGTGCCTGGCCTACTTCAATCCTAATACAAAAATTTAAAATAAAAAATGATTATCAAACTAAACGTGCGATGTAAAAACCTATAAGAGATAAACGTAAAAATTTATGAAATTGTATAAATGGAAAGCATTAGTGGCTAAAGAAAAGCAAGAATATACTGGATTATATCAAGTGATAGCCTTTCATAATTCAAAGGACACTATACTCATAATCCAAAGGACACTATAACCGAAGTGAAAACATAACCAACAGATAGAGGGAAAGTATTTGTTAATACTACAATGTGAATGCTACAATGATTCTGAATCTTAAGTATTTTTATATCTTCTAATTCTATATAATTTTTCCTGAATAGGATATTTCTTTAAAGAACATGTGTTACTTAATAATCAATAGGAGGAGCATATGAAATAAGTTCCTCTTTAGTATCTAAGAAAAAAGAAGAAAACTCACTTGTATGACCCTAATATAAAAGGATGACACAAAATATAATAATGCATTTGTGGAGAAATTGATAAACTCCTCATAATGATCAATTTGTATAATACTGCAATCATTTTACCAAGCAAGTTTTCAAGTCTTAAAGATCAAAAAGAATTGTATTTGATCCATTCATTACACTTCTATGAATGTATTAAAGAGAAGTAAAAAACATGTTTGGACAGGGAATTTTAGTTCATTGACAGTGCACTTGAATAGTATGTGTGAGACTCTGGAAAAAATCCCCAAAATCAAATTTTGAAAAGACACACTTTAGAGGGTGTATGCTGGACAAATTCCTGTAACAGAATTTTATATCTATTTTAATATCTGTTCTAAAATTTATAGCATTTCTATTTGAAGAAATGTAAGTTTGTGAAAATTAGGCTTTGAAAACCTATGAAGGTACAATTCATTTCCAAAGCACTAAAATTATACAATAAAAGGAGATCATATATTGCAAGTGAATTACATGTCAGCAAAAAAAAAAAAAACTATTGTTAAAAATTCTTCCCACAAAATGCAGAATACCTAAAGAGACGTTTTTGGTGTTGGCTAAAAACTCTGTAAACTACAGTGTTTTAAACAAAGATGTGATTTCTGTTTATTTTGAGGGTTTTTGTCCCTTATTTTGAGTTTATACAGAGATAACTCAATCAAAAGTGTATGTGATAACTGGAATACCTAGGAATTATGCATCATTTATAAGTAATTGATAACCTTTTATGGAAGAAACTTTTAGCAAATGACAGAAGACACAAATCTATGCATATGCATTTTAGGAAAGCCATTGGAGCATTAAAGTAGGAAAAAGCCAAGTAAATATTTTGTATGTATTCTATTGGTCTCTTTTTAACTTGAAAGTTATAGATTATGTCTTTTTATAGTCTATTAGGTCAATGATCTTCTGTCACTTATTTTTTCTCTTCCCCTTCTTTTGCCCTTCCACTTACATAATTATTCTTTAAAGAGACATATTTGACCTTGCATTTCTAAATTCTTCAAAATTATCTGAACTACTTCATACTTCTGGCAGCCTCCTATATCTTTCTCAAGGGAAATATTTTTGTCACTACCATTTTTATCCTCTATGATATTGGATATCTGTCTGCCTAATTCAGTGCAAGATATACATTAGACTCATCCAGATATCTCAACACTCTTACCACCATAACATCCTATCTTACTTAGAAATCATGCTTTTAGAATGTCTGGGGAAGTGGCATCTCTCATTTTTGATTGACGTTAAGTGATACTTACAAGCAGTCATGTTTTAAAACAATATGCCACTCAGTAGAAGAATGAATTGACAAAATGTGGTTTATGTATTTTCGGTGGAATCTTATGCTTCCAATTCATACAGAAATGGAAAGACTTGGAAAAATCAAACTAACTAAAATAATCAAGACAAAAAGAAAGAGATTGCATGGTTTCCTCATTTGTAATAAGTAGAAAATATCTAGGATACTCCTAGAAGTTGAGCAGAATTTCTCAATAAGTACGTATGTATGACCATATAAGATGATGATGAGCAAAATGAATTCTTGTAAATGAAAACAGTTTTTCTGGAGAAGTTCCGGGAAGATGGCAGAGGAGAAGCTGGAGTCTAAACAATCTCTCACATAGAAAGCAGTTTTAGAGTTCCAGTGAACAGTCCTAAGCAAGAGAATCACACGAAGTGTGCCATCACAGGACAGAGAGTCAGGCCAGAGAGGGAAAATCCAGGCAAGGAGACACATCTGAGCTCTTGCCAGCAGCTGCCGCTGTGGTGGCAGCGGTGGCTGTGGCGATCATAGGTGCCATATCTGAGCCACTGAGAGTCCCGGACTAAGAAGCCAGACACAGCGGGCGAGGGGATTCTACTCAACACCAGCAAGAACTGACAAGAAGTGGACATCTTCATCCTGCATTTCGCAGACCAGAGATGACCCAGGAACCAAGACTCGGTGTGAGCAGAAACCCAACGTCCTCACTCCTCAGGGAGCAGAGGAGGGAAGGCCACCCCTCTACCTGCCACCTCAGTACCGGAGATCTCAATTTGGATACTGACAAAGCACGGAGGAGCTGCTAGCTCCAACTCAGGCCTTGGAATAAAACGAGTCATTTAGCATGTCACAAGAACTTAACCACGGTGTGACCTGCAAGACTCAGCTCAACCCAGGGAAATGTCACCAAGCTCGGGTGCCAGCCCTAGGAGTGGCTTTTTTCACTGGGTAATCAGAGCCAGAGGCTGCCCCTCCCTCTAGCAGCCTCAACAATCAATTGAAATTCAGTAAACAGAAACCCTGAGAATGGCTCCAGGCTGGGCTCTGTGAGTTTTTCACAAACTAGCCCCGGGGAAAAGCTACTGTTTTTTGAAAGGCCTCAACTCTACCCAGAACCTAGCCTCATCACTGCATCCCCCTCTTTGGTGATACTCAAAGCAGATCTGCCTCCCATTGAACTAGCCTGGGAGGAAGATCACAAAATCCTGGGTAAAGCAGAGCATTTTTCTGCCTGTTTGAACAAACTAACTTAAGAAACTAACCAAGCCACAGGACCACAAGCAGACCAGAGACTCCAACAAGAGGCTGTTTATGGACACAAGAGAGATACAGGATTTTTCCCACCCCTCCCAAAAAAATCAAAGAACTTTTCTTCTTCTTCTTGTTCTTCTTGTTCTTCTTCTTGTTCTTCTTGTTCTTGTTCTTGTTCTTGTTCTTCTTGTTCTTCTTGTTTTTCTTGTTCTTCTTGTTCTTGTTCTTCTTCTTCTTCTTCTTCTTCTTCTTCTTCTTCTTCTTCTTGTTCTTCTTGTTTTTCTTGTTGTTCTTGTTCTTGTTCTTGTTCTTGTTTTTCTTTTCTGAAACTTTTTTTAAACTTTAATTTTTGTCTTTGTTGAAAAAAAATTGTTTTCCAGTAAATTTTTTTTCCTCTTATAATTTTTATTTTAGGGATACGTCAGTGTGCGTTTTTCTTTCTTTGTTTGTTATCTTTCTCTTTTTACTTTTTTAATTATCTTTTTGTTTTTGTTTAGCTCTACTGAACTCCTAACCTTTTTTCTTCCTTTCTTATCCTTTTCACCTTTTCCTCTCTTTCGTTCTTCTCTATGTGACTTAACTCTTGTCCTGCACATGCTCAGATAAACCATTAGTTGACTATTAGAACCTATCCCCCATTGTGTACACACTTACTCACAAATTTATTACAAAATTCAACACCTCTGAGACTTAAATTCCTTAATAGCAGTACTACCTCTTTATACCTATATAATATTTTAAGCATTTTTATTTTTAAGTTTTTCCCATCTCCTTTATATCCCTCCCCTTCTCTCAATATATTCAGGTTCTTTTGTAACTAGATTGTTATCACATCTACAAGATATTATTAATTTTTACTTTTCTATTTTTTCTGGTCTATTTTCATTTCCCTTTCCCTTTCTTCTTTTTTTCTCTCTCTCTACTTTCATCCTACCCAACCTATTTCCTGCATTGAGATTAGGGCTTCTTTAACTATCCCTGTGCCTCCCCACATCAATCTATTACTATTTTTTACCCACATCTCTCCCTAACCCAAATAATTTCTGGTCTTCCAAATTCTTCTTTGCGGTTCATAGCCCATTAACATATATTTGTTTGATGTTGAGTACATGTATGTGTTGAACTAGATTGTATCTGTAGACCATTGACTGTGCAAATTTAGACTCTGGTTGATGCTTGCCTTCAGATAGTGTTCTAGAACAAAACTGTTGCTATTTTCATCTCAAAAGGGGAGAGTAAGCCAGAAAAACACAAGAAAAATGGCAAATCCGGGTATCTCAATTCCAAATCATGATAATCAGGGTACAGAACAGATAATGAATAATCCAGAGGAGAGTTCCCAAATAGCTCTACAAACACTGCTGGCAAACATGATAAATGAAAAGATTTAAAACATTCAAAGGACTCTGTATGAGCGTGATAGGGAGAGAGGAGGCAATCCAAAAGTTTATACAGGAATATCATAAGAATGAGGAAGCTACTCAAAAACTGATACAGGATTTGCATGAGCAGCTTGAGAATACTCAAAGAGAAAGGTAGGAATGGCATGAGCAGGATGAGAACACTCAAAGAGAACTACAGGAATCCCACAAACGAGAGGAAGCTAATCAAAGAGTAAAACAGGAATTGAGAGAGTAGGAAGAGAATACACAAAGATCACTAAAGGCATTCATGGAATCCATTAACAAAGAGCTGAAGGAAGTCAGGGAGACCACAAAGGGAAAGCTGAATGGAACCAAACAGAAGGAATGGGAGTCCAAGGAAACCACAACGAATCAACTAAGTGATTTGAGAATAAACACTGAACACCAAATTAGGGAAGTAAAGAAGTACATACAAGATATAAAACAAAGCTTCAACAAAGAAATTGAAGCTATCAAAACTGATGAATTAGGAGGAAAGAGATCAAAAACAAAGTAGAAAGTCTTGACAGCAGTTTAGACCATGCAGAAGAACGAATCTCAGGGATTGAAGACAGCCTAGATATTATAGAGAAAGAACATACAACCATCCAAGACAAGTCCAAGAAATATGATAGATCTATCCAACACTTGGAAGACACCATCAGTAGGCCTAATCTAAGGATAATGGGTGTAGAGGAGCACTTACAAAGAGAAGTTAATAGTCTAGGAAATTTATTTAACAGGTTCCTAGCAGAGAACTTTCCAAACATACAAAAAGATAGTTCTATTAAGATACAAGAAGCTTTTAGAACTCCAAATAGACCAGACCAGAATAGGAGATCCCACTGTCACAATATAATCCACACAGGATCAACTCAGACCAAGGAAAAAATCCTTAAAGCTGTCAAGGAGAAAAGGTTAATCACTTATAAAGGTAAACCAATTAGAATCACCTCAGACTTCTCATCAGAAACAATCAAAGCAAGAAGAGACTGGAATGATGTATGCCATGTCCTAAAAATAAACAACTATCATCCAAGAATACTGTACCCAGCTAAACTCTCTTTCATAACTGAAGGCCAAATAAAAACCTTCCATAGCAAACAAAAATTGAAACAATACATCTCCACCAAACCAGCCCTACAAATGATTCTTAAAGATTTCCTACACATTGAAAACCTACAAGACCATAATAAAGGCCAAGAAACTGCACCGAAACTGAGAACCCAAGAACCATAGGAAGAACCCAGGTTGGCAGCCCCCAAGAAGGTGGATAACATGGCAGGAACTCCCAAATACCTCTCAGTCCTTTCTCTTAACGTTAACGGACTGAACTCTCCAATTAAGCGACATAGACTGTCTAGTAGGATTAAAAAACAAGATCCTTCTTTCTGCTGCCTTCAGGAGTCACATCCTGCCCTTAAAAACAAACACATTTTCAATGTTAAAGGCTGGAACAAAATCTACCAAGCAAATGGCCCCATAAACAGGTGGGAGTTACAATCCTAATACCAGATAAAATAGACTTCAAATTAAAATACGTGAGAAGAGATAAAGAAGGTGGCTACATACTAATTAAGGGATCTCTCCTTCAGGAGGTTATTAAAATTATAAATATTTATTCGCCAAACAATGGAGCACCCAAATTTATCCAAGAAACACTACTTCCCCTCAAATCCCATATAGATCAAAAGACATTAATTATTGGGGATTTTAACACACTACTCTCCCCACTAGATAGATCAATTCGGCAAAAACAGCAGAGAAACCACAGATCTAAACAGCTGCATATATCAACTAGATTTAACTGACATCTACGGAACATTTCACCCAGTATCATCATAATACACGTTTTTCTCATGAGCACATGGAACATTTCCTAAAATCGACCACATTTTAGGCCACAAAGCAAACTTGTCTAAATTCAGAAACATTGAAGTTATACCTGGCATTCTCTCTGACCACAAGGGAGTAAAATTAGAACTCAACACCAAAAGCCACCAAAGTAAGTCCGGTAAAACATGGAGGCTGAACAACAAACTGCTGAATCACGAGTGGGTCATGGAAGAGATTAGAAAGGAAATTCAAATGTTCAGGCTATTCAACAAAAATGAACACACAAAATTACCAGCTCCTCTGGTACACAGCAAAGGTAGTACTCAGAGGCAAGTTTATACCTTTGAGTTCCTGCATCAACAAATTGAAGAGATCTGAAACCAGCAATTTAATGACAAATCTAAACCTCCGTGTGAAAGAGCAGCAAGATAAACCCCAATCAAGTATATAGAAAGAAATAATTAAAATTAAATCAGAATTAAATGAATTAGAATCCAAAAAAACTATAGAAAGAATCAACAAAACAACGAGTTGGTTCTTTGAAAAAATTAACAAAATTGACAGACCCTTAGCAAATCTTATCAGAAAAAGAAGAGAACCCACCCAAATAAATAAACTCAGAGATGAAAATGGAAATATCACCACAGAAACAACCAAGATTCAGGACATTATAAGAGAATACTTCTCAAAATTTTATGCTAGTAAGTTTGAGAACGTGACAGAAATGGACCTTTTCCTAGCAAATATTGACATGCCAAAAGTAAACCAAGATGAGTTAAACCATCTTCACAGGCCCTTATCAAGCACTGAAATAGAAACAGCAATAAGAGACCTCACAGCTAAGAAAAGTCCAGGACTAGATGGTTTTACAGCAGAATTTTACAAGGCCTTCAATGCAGAGCTCACACTAATACTCCTCCAACTCTTCAATGAAATTGAAAGAGAAAGTTCACTACCGAACACATTCTATGAAGACATCATCACCGTCATCACAAAACCACACAGAGACTCATCAAAGAAAGAGAACTATAGACCCAGTTCTTTGATGAACATTGATGCAAAACTTTTCAATAAAATTTTGCCCAATCGACTTCAACAATTCATCCAAAAAATCATACACCACGATCAAACAGGATTCATTTCAGGGATATGGTTATCTCAATAGATGCAGAAAAAACATTCGACAAGATACAACACCACTTTACGATGAAGGTTTTGGAAAAATTAAGAATCCATGGAGCATTCCTCAATACAATAAAGCCTGTATATGACAAACCTACCGCCAGCATTATACTTAATGGTGAAAAACTAAAGTCATTTCCTCTTAACTCAGGAACAAGACAAGGATGTCCAATCTCTCCACTTCTCTTCAATCTAGTATTAGAAGGCCTAGCTACAGCAATAAGAAAAGATGTAGACATAAAGTGGAACCAAATAGGGAAAGGAAAAATAAAACTCTCGCTCTTTGCAGACGATATGATCTTGTATTTAAAGAATCCCATAGACTCCACTCCCAAATTACTCAAGCTGACTCAAAACTTTGGCAAATAGCAGGGTATAAAATTAACCCGCCAATATCAGTGGCTTTTCTATATGCCCACAATTAGAAAAGTGTGGCTGAAATAAGGAAATCAAATCCATTTGTAATTGCCCCACAAAATATAAAATACCTAGGAATTAACCAAAGAAGTGAAGGACCTTTGTGATGAAAACTTTAAAATCTTGAAAAAGCAAATCAAAACAGAACTTAGAAAATGGCAAAACCTCCCATGTTCCTGGATTGGAAAGGATAACATCGTGAAAATGGCAATACTTCTCAAGGCTATCTACAAATTCAACTCCATACCTATCAAGATTCCAACCTCATTCTTCAAGGAAATAGAAGAGGCAATCCAAAAATTCATATGGAACAATAAAAGAGCCCGAATAACAAAAATGCTCCTCAACAGAAAGAACACTGCTGGAGGAATATCAATACCAAATTTCAAACTCTACTATAAAGCCATAGTAATCATATCAGCTTGGTATTGGCATAAGAACAGACCTCAGGACCAATGGAATAGAATTGAAAACCCAGAAATGAACCTACAGACCTTTAACCATCTAATCTTCGATAAGGGAGCAAAGAAAAAAATAGAATAGACGAAAGACAGCATCCTCAGTAAATTGTGCTGGCAAAATTGGTTAACTACTTGTAGAAAACTAAAGCTTGATCCTTATATATCACCCTGTACCAAAATCAACTCCAAATTGATCAAAGACCTTGAAGTCAAAGCAGACATTCTGAAAACATTACAGGATGGAATAGGAGAAACCCTAGGTCTCCTTGGCTCAGGCTGAAATTATCTGAATAGAGACCCAGAAACACAACAAATCGAAGACAGGTTGGACAAATGCGATTGCATGAAGTTGCAGAGCTTCTGCATGGCAAACGACCTAGCTAGCAAGATCAATAGAAAGCCCACGGATTGGGAAGATCTTCACTAGCCATACAATGGACAAGGGTCTCATATCTAAAATGTACTTGGAACTCAAAAAATTAAATCCCAACAACAAATCCTCATAGACTCAACTGCCCAATAAATAAGTGGCCTAAAGACTTAAAAAGAAACTTCTCTGAAGAAGAAAGAAGGATGGCCAATAGACACATGAAGAAATGTTCAACATCCCTAGCCATAAAAGAAATGCAAATCAAAACAACATTGAGAAATCACCTCACTCCAGTTAGAACGGCAAAAATCAAGAACTCTAAGAACAACAGATGCTGGATGGGATGTGGACAGAAAGGAACCTTACTTCATTGTTGGTGGGAATGTAAACTTGTTCAACCACTTTGGAAAGCAGTATGGAGGTTCCTCAAAAGACTTCACATAGAACTCCCCTATGACCCAGCAATCCCACTTTTGGGCATTTACCCAAATGTTTACAAACAAGACCACACTAAAGCTACCAGCACAACTATGTTTATTGCAGCATTATTTACCATAGCAAAGATATGGAACCAACACAGATGCCCCTCAGTAGATGAATGGATCAAGAAAATGTGGTATAAATACACAATAGAATTCTATGCCTCCATCAGAAAGAATGACATTTCCACATTTGTTAGGAAATGGAAAGGCTTGGAAAAAATTATATTAAGTGAAGTAAGCCAGGCCCAAAGAAACATACGTCCCATGGTTTCCCTTAATTGCAATATCTAGTATATGTATGAATCAAGCAGAAAAGGTCAGATAATGTGATGTTAGGAAAACGAACCCTTAAATATGTATTTTAATGTTTTTTTTCTCTCATGCATGTGTTTCTAACGCATTTATAAGATTATTTCTTTGTTGCTTTGTATGTCCCTCCCCCACAGTGTAACCCCCGCTTTCACTATATTTGATGTCAGTATAACTTGTGGAGGAGATGGGTACAAACAAGTCGTTTAAGGATTCAGGTGGACCTGTTTCAACAACGAGAAGTACAAAATCTCATGTCAAAAACGAGCTTTACAATGTTGGTGTGTGGGGGGAGGGGGGAAGGATTGGTTGGGGGGAGGGGGGAAGCTGGGAAGGGAGGTGAATGGTAAACAAAGGAGGAGGCTGCAATGCTTGGTAGGAAATGTATGCATTATCCTGCCCATGTAATTGTAACCCCTTTGTACAGTATGTTCTCAAATAAAATTAAATTAAATTTAAAAAAATCTGAATAATTGTTAAGAGGACAAAGTATATGTGTTCTTCAACATTCCTATGACTACTAACTACTCATTTTCAAATTCTGAACATGCCATACTAGAGACATTCAAAACAGTACCTGTTTGCATTTTATTTAATTCTGCAATAGGTGAAGTTTTCAATGGGGCATGATATACTTAAATTCAACACAAAAAATAGCCACAGTCTGGAAGAAGGTAAAATTATGAAGTATCTATAATAATTCCTCAAGAGTAATCATTTGTTCATCAAAGTAAGCTATTATTTCTATGACCATCAATCCCAAATTTTTATGCCATCAGTCATCCTAGCCCAACAATTTCCAACTTGCAAGGTGCACCTTAAAATTCCTTAAATTCCCATCATAACAAGCATATAACTTTGTAAAAAAAAATACTCCACTTCTGCTAATGTGGTGCCCTTCATATTGTGGAAAGAACACTACACTAACCTTTGCTGCATCATTTTCCACCCAGTGTTATTCTTGAGATCAAAACACTTGCAAATAATATTTATAGTTGTATATTTTATCTATCATAGATATTCAGGAGAACTGAATGTCTGAATTTTAAGATCTGAAGACTCTGGTTCAAATCCCACCCAAGAAGGAAGGTTCCTTTGATTTTTACCTCCAATAAACTGCTCACGAAAAGCCTTACACAAGTGGCACTGAGGTTCAAGTGGTAGAGTAATAGCCTTGAGCAAAAACAGCTTCAGGGACAGTGGCCAGGCCTAGAAATTAAGCCCTAGGACAAACCAAACAACAAAACAAAATAAAAACAAACCCTAAACCTAGCATTTTTCTCATTTTTATACAGAGGTACATAATTAAGGAAATTTCTTCCTGTGTTATGTATAGGTAGAAGAAAAATGAATTCACATTTACTATCTTCATACAACGTTATACCAGAATCTCAAAAAATAGCTCTTTATCTAAATTTGTAAATTAATAGCATCAATTTGTTGGCAACTTTGTTTAGATTATTCACATTGTCATTTTACTTATGAACTGTTGGAATTAACTATTAACTAATTTCTAAATATACCTCACTTGAAAGAATATTTTAGGCAAATAGAATGCCAGATTCATTTGTGAATTTGTAAATTAAATTTTCTACTTAAAATAATTTGGTAGTAACCTATAGAATATTAAAATACAAACAAAAAACATTTGTTTTAAATCTAAATTCCAATTTAGCCAGGTCTACAAAGTCCTACATTAAATGAACTTTCCTATTTCTCTAGGCTTAAGGTTTTGTAATCCTTCATCATTTCTTTGGACTCTAACAGAATGATGCATACTTTTTCAAATTTTTGTTTGGGAATAATGTGCTCTTTTGCATCTAGTAATATTCTGTTTTGAAGAGACCATTTAAAACACAACTGAGTTTTATATATCAGTTGCATTTCAATAAGAAACTTGACTTCTCAAAACATAATGACAAAATTAGCCCAAACTTCCAACTGAGTATTCCTTTCTTGTTTATTTTTTTCCTTTCTTGGTTTGTTTTATTGGGACAAAATTATACTACCTAGTCCAGTGACTGTATCACTGTGTAATTCCACCGTCTAATCACCTGTCTTAGTCTGAGTGCTAGAATTCCTGGCTTGTATCACATTTTCCTACCATAGTTTGTTGGTTTATTTAATCTAGATACAGAGTAGCAATTCTGAACTTCTCCAATAATATTGTCCACTAGACTGATGGCTCAAACTGTTCATGTACTATTTTCAAAGGTGTTCTAACATTTGACACAGTATATGAACATTTTCAGATACACTGAAGGGGTCTCTGATTCATTCCTCCCTGGATCCGATCCCTTTATTAATGATGACTTGACTTTCTTACTATCTCTGTTCCCACCTATGTAATATTATCAAGCTTTTTGGGGAAATTTCACTTGAGGACATTCTAATATTAAAAATTATCACTCGATTCTAGTCCTATAGGAAATATTTCCTATTATTTTCTAAATTTTCTACAGAATCTGAGAATTGTTTCATATGTGTGTTTGGTGTTAACTGTTCATGTGTAGAATCATAGAAACTCAGGAGGCTAAGATCTGAATATTTTAGTTCAATATCAGTCCAAACAGACAAAAATGTGAAAACTTATCTCCAATTATCTAGCAGGAAGCAGAAGGTCAGGATGTGGCTCAAGGAATAGCGTGCCATTAACCATGAGCAAAAAATACAACAGAGAGCATTAAACATTGAGTTCTAGCCCTAAAAATTGCATATACACATAAGGCAACAAAAAAAGTAGTATGAACATCAATAATAAAGTAGAAAAGATCATGAGAAACGTTGTGTGAACATCTGGAAGTCAGAATCATTTGACAGAATTTTGATTCATGAGAAGTAAAAGTCACAGTATAATTTGAACAATCTCATTGAAGTCATTTGTGTTGAAACCTGGCTATTGGGTAATATGTGAAAGAGCAGACTGGATTACCTGACATAGCAGACTTTGCCTGTAACTATACACCATCCCACTCTGCAAAAATCTAAAATCGTGCTTTTTAATTTAAGAGATTCTTTTTGGTCCACACAGGCTGGGGTCCTTATTTTGAGGCTTCAGACCAGTGCTTTTTTAAATAACCACTCCTCTTTTACTCCCCTTCCCTGGTACAGCTATACCTTACTAAGCTGGCACCAAGCCACTCCCTAGAATTGGGTAAGAGCATTTGGTGATGATCTTCCAACTTCTCTCTGTGGCTCTGGATAGCCAGACACTTGTAGCTAAGATGGATTACTTTGATGTCCAGGTTGTCTCATGTCCATTACATGGAGATAAACATGTAATGGATATGTCAACCTGAGTTAGTTTCAAATTATGATCTTCAGATCTGAGCCACTATGCTCAGCCCAGTATTTCCAGTAAGTTACTTAATCTTTCTGACACTCAGTTTCTTCCTGTGTGGAAAGTGAAAAGAATTACTTTGTGGAACTTAGAATCCAGTGGGAGTTATGACTGGGTGAAGGAAATATAAGTGTTCAGGATGTGCGGACAGAGTCTGACACTTTCATAAAACTACTGGTATTTATATTGAAATTAATTCCAGGAATTGGAAACAAGAGGGATTTTTCTGTTCTTGTTTATTCTTTTATGGACATTGATGGAGCCACAGAAATTCAAGGAGAACAGGGAAACAAATGCAGCAGTTGTACTCTGTAGATATTATATTCACAATGAGCTATACTTGTGGACAGGGACAGGAGGGAAAATCAGAGAGAGAACAAAGTGATGAGATTGTCAAACAAGAAGTGAACTCATAAGCGACTTATAAAATGGTGATCTGTATGTACACTACCTTAACAAAAACCATTTGAAAAATCCAGGTTGATGATTCTCTCTGCCAATTTTTGTAGAGGCCCTTAAGAGTCAGGCCCACCTGGAGTTTTTGAAGGTCACATTATATGATAATTAATGTAGAGACAGAATCTCTTAGGATATGTCATGAAAAATATTTCATTCTTAGTACCTCTTTCTCTTTGAGTGGCGATTCTATATGTTGTTGTCAAAGCTAAATTTTTACTTTTTGTTTGTAGTACTTGTCAGGTATTGAATCCTTCTTAAAGCTTTGTGACAAAGGTCTGCTATATCTTGGCATCCTGCCCCTAAATAAAATGGTATTTAATCTTTGAAATTAATGAACTTGAGTATGAGTTTTATTTATTGATTTAATTTGTCGGTGGTGGTGAACTCTGGGCCTGATTGGCATCCCTCAGCTCTTCAGCTCAAGACTAGTGCTCTACCACTTGAGCCACAGTACCACTTCTACCTTTTTCTGCTTAAGTGGAGCTGAGGAATCAAACCCAGGGTCTCGTGCATTCAAGGTAAACTGTCTACAACTGAGCCACCTTCTCAGCCCCTATGAGTGGTATGTTTGTGCATGGGTCTATCAAGCAAATCTATTGAGAAAATGTATTCATTTGCCACTAGACATATTCAAAATTATGAATATGAATTTGGGACTATATTTCTACCAGCTATTCTGCAAAGGCTTAATAAGAAGTTATGAGATCCAAAATTAAGTACCAAATTAATACATTAATACATGTGTAAGTGAAGTGAAAGACAGTGATCAGAGACCTATGCTGCCTCGAATTCTCAGCAGGCTGCACACTGTGACAACTTTGATTGTGCTGTGCCAGGCCCATAGTTCTTTTCCCTAGAGCACTGGCCCTGGTGCGGTTGGGGATGGGGGCTGTGTGGAGAGGAAGGAGGCCACAGGGGAGGCCGATCTTTGGTTGGGGCTGAGGGCGGTGGGGAGAGGATGGTGGGGAAGCCCTGATGGAGGCTGTGAACGGAGGAAGAGGCAGTTGGCCAACAGCTCATGCAGCAGCAGCCCTAACGGCAGCTGGGTTCTGGGGAGTGTCTGTGAGGTGTGGAATTTGGGGTGGATTTGCTAGGGCCTGTTTCCTTGGTGAGGAGAGGAAGAAGTCTCCAGTCGCACCCAAACATACAATGAAAAATGAGACAACTAATGGCTGAAGAATTTCAAGAACAAAGACAGGGACTTATAGGTAACCTCTAGGGGCAGTGAGGGGATCAAGGCTGGGCCTGTGGTTGTCATGCATCTCTCGATGCCCTTGAAAGTGAGGGCCAGCTCTGCTGTGGGGTAGGCCTCGCTCTTGCCTTGAAGCAGGCACCAGGAATTGTCAGCACAGCCTCAGCCTGCTCCAAGGAGCTAGCCTGTTGTGGGTACTGTAGCCTGGGCAGCTGCTAGAAGGCTATACACAGCAGGGCAGACGAAGCATGGCTGGTAGGCTCTGCTCCAGCCCAGCCAAGCTCAGGGCCACTTAGGAAGTTCCAGCTCTGGATCAGGACCAGGTACTGCTCCCCAGACAAGTAGGGCCTCTGGGGACCTGTGCAGTTGCTGCCACGTGTGGGTTGTGAACCTCCTTAGAATGGCCAAGGAGTCTCAATGGAGAGGTACATTTGCTTCTGTGCCTCTCCCATTATCTGGATTCCTGGCTGTCCTCCTTCCTCCTGCCATGTCCAACCACAGGAGTCAACTTCTACAAGCCACTGAGAGGCCATCACGGAGATGCTCACAGGGCTTTCCAGGCTGCTTCACCATGCATGCAGGGCCATCACAGGGTGCCATCCTCCAGGCAAAGCATACCCCCATTTCAGTTTGTCTACCCCTGCCTAGGAGACCACGAACTACATTCTTACACAGAAAACCAGGGGCACACAAGGCCATTCTACAGTTGAAGGCATCCTTTCCTGCCTCCTGTTCAGGTGTGGAGCAGCTGTAGAACTAACTGCAACATCATGTTTGATTATCTAAAAAGAAGAGGAAAAAAGCTTCATTGTCCCAGAAACAGCTGCCCCTGGGGTTCTCTGTGTACATTAGTCTTGTGCTTAGATAAGGATCCCCAAAGACCACCACGGAGCCAGTTCTCATGCGACCACATTAGAGTTATTTATTGCAAGCTTGAGCCTGGACTCACAACTGTCACCATTGCAGTGGGTAAGCGTTGACAGCCCCGACCCTTCAGTTAACTGGGTAATCTTATAACAATCTTATTGGCTAGCGAGTGAAGGCTGAGCAATAATGTGTGGAGGAGATGGGAAAAAAACAAATCGTTTAAATAGGGATACAGGTAGACCCATTGCAACAATGAGATGTACAAGTTCTTATGGAGAAAAACAAACATTACAACTTTGATGGGGGGGAGGAGGGAGGAGGATTCGATGGAGGGGCGGGAGGGAGGATGGGAAGGGATGGGAGGGGGAAACAAAGGAGGAGGCTACAATGCTTGATAAGAAATGTACTCATTATCTTGCCCATGTAATTGTAACCCCTCTGTACAGTATTTTCAAAATAAAAAAGGAAAAAAATTAAAAATTAAAAAATCTGTAGTTTTAGGTACTTCCTGTCATCCGCTGATGGCTATTGCTAGGGGAGTTATGGGCAGAACGTTATTCTGACATTTCACGGTTTTCCAGGAACCTGAATTCTAACTTTCAGTAAAAGTCTACTTACAATGGGTACTTTCAGTAAAGGTCTTCACAATGGATACTTTCGGAGTATTCAGAGTCTAAGTCCAGAATGCCTGTACTTTGGCAAAGGCCTCTCACTAGGGGTGTGTGTGTGTGTGTGTGTGTGTGTGTGTGTGTGTGTTGTGTGAGAGAGTCAGACACAGCTGAGGTTTGGGGTAAAATACTCCTTGCAATCAGCATTGAGTTTTAGTATCTATTGTTTGTCCCACCTCCCCAATTTTGAGTTCCAAAGTTGTCCTTCTAAATACTTTTATCCTTTGATCTTCTTGGTATTCAGATTCCTAAGCTCAGCTTGTGAACTTCAACATTTGCTTCATGAAGGTGATGCCTTTCTTCTAAATTTTATGAAGCCCTTTGCTCTCTTTAAATGCAGTTTGTGCTGTGTTAGTGGTTTTAGTTAGCCCAGACTGGTGTCTCAGGCTATGACTGTTAATTCTGAGATTAGTTTAGGCCAATATGAGATACTATACTTTCAGTATATCAGTGAAAGAAGTTCAGCATCTTTATTGAAACAATTTCTGGTTGTAAATACAAACAAAAATACCCAGTGATATAAATGTATAATCTGTTGTTTTTAGTTAAGTGTGCACCACTGTAGAAAAAAAATCTTTTTACTAACTAAAATGAGTATTTGTAATGGGAAAAAATCAAACGTTATAAATCTTAAAAATTGATCAAATGCCAAAAGAAAAAGAAAGACACTAATCAGGAAGGAAGTACAAATGTAAGTGTTTAATAAATAAATGAAATATTTGAGATTCATATCCAAATACGAAAGAAAATAAAGAGGAAAGTCACCAAGATCCTATCTTACACACTAGAATAGCTATCACCACTCAAATAAATAAACTGCTGGAGATGTTGAAATAAATGAGGAACTAGATTTGGTTTTGTGGCATTGTAAACTAGTGCAACCCATAGGGATATCTTAAAGGAAGTTTACACAATACCAAAAAGACAGATATGTTGATGACCTTTACCGCAATTGGATACATATTGAAGGAATATAAATCAACAGGAACATCCATGTTCATGGCAGGAATATTCATAGCAACCAAGCTGTGTAATCAACCTAGATGCACCAGAAAGAGGAAATGAAGAATATGTGCTATTCATAGCTATAAACATGTTCTGGTATATGAGAAGTGAATGTTTCTACTGTATCATTGCTAAATATTTTGAATATATAACTAATAGTACTTTCACTAGGTTTTGTGGCATTGTGTTTTGCTTTAATGAGGAACGTCCATATTGATTTTCAGACCACTTACAATAGGTTGAAGATATCCTATAATATGTGGATATTACATCAAAATTTAAATATATCAATGAACACATAGAGGACCATCATATATAGTTTATAATTTGAAGCAATTTTAAGAAGGCAACAGTTGGGGAATAAGACGATGTTAGAAGCTTAACAAATACACAGACATGGAAAAATACAAAAAAATGTGCAACTAATTACTGCTAATAGTAAAACATTTTCCTCAAGTTTTAACAAAAATATTAAAATAATAGTTAATAACATCAAATAAATATGCCATGATAGAAAATTTACCATGGACATATACTTCCACATAATTTATTTTATTTGATAACAAATGGATTAGAAGAAAGTGTAATTACATGTCTGAAGATGCTAACACTTTCAAGTGTCATTGATTGAATCCAGCAAAGGAAAGTAACAGAGAAGTAGAGAGTAAGAACAACCTGGGCTATGGATAAAGATACCCAGTAGAACTTTGTGAGGAAAGAATTTGCTCCATTTTCCTGATCAAAATAGAGCTAGGACAGCTAACTTTTGACAAAACACTTGTAATGTAGAGTAGTGGAGTTACTAATTTAGGTAGTAATTTATTACTTTTATTCCCTAATCTTATGATGTGATTCCCAAATGATGTGAGTGATCCTAGATTTTCTTTCTTTCTTTTTTTTTTTTGGTCCCATCGTGGGGCCTGAACTCTGGGCCTGGGCGCTGTCCCTCAGCTCTTCAGCTCAAGGATAGCTTTCTACCACTTGAGCCACAGCGCCATTTCCAGCTTTTTTCTTTTTGCTTATGTGGTGCTGAGGAATCGAACTCAGGGCCTCAGGCATGCAAGACAAGCGCTCTACCACTAAGCCACCTTCCCAGCCCCCTGATCCTAGATTTTCTGAGCCCTTTTTTTCACCCAAAGTTTCTAATTCCTCACCCTGCCAATGGTTTTTCTGCTACTCTGATTTTTCTTTGTTTCTGAACTAAAATCCTGTAACCTTTTGGTTCATGAGAAAGAGCAGGAGAAATATGAGCATGGCTTGGAGTCTGAGCTAACATCCACTCCAGCTTGGAGGATCTGGTAAAGGACTTCAACCTGGATCTCAGAATCAGATATTAATTGGCCTCTTTGGAAATGAAAAAACTCACTCCCTCAGGCAGAACCTGTCATTCCTTGACTTTCTCTGAAGAGATTTGATAATAGGGCACAATTCAGAGAATGAGCTTTCCCATTGTCAGAAGGAACAGGTTGAAAACTAAAAGTGGCCTCAGGTCCCAAAGGGCCAGTCAGAAGCCAAGAGATCACACTTTCCTCCTCATCAGCGACCTTCTGGTAGGAATAGAGTCTGAGAAAAATCTAAGATGGAGATAAACTGAGTCTGGGCCTAAGGAGGTCCCAAAAGAATGACCTTCTCTTTGACTACAAGGGAGTTGTGTAGTGAAACATGACAACTTCCTTCATATCAGAAAATTCACGCTGGGCGCTGGTGGCTCACGCCTGTAATCCTAGCTACTCAGGAGGCTGAGATCTGAGGATCGCAGTTCAAAGCCAGCCCGGGCAGGAGAGACCGTGAGACTCCTATCTCCAATAAACCACCAGAAAACCAGAAGTGGCGCTGTAGCTCAAGTGGTAGAGCGCTCGCCTTGAGCTGAAGAGCTGAGGGACAGCGCCCAGGCCTAGAGTTCAAGCCCCACGACCGACAAAAAAAAAAAAAAAAAGAAAATTCACTAGGTAAGTTATCTCACTGCCACTTTGCAGGAGGTCAGTTTCCCCAAAGGAGAAGTTGTTAAATGTTGTGATTGCCAGTTTGCTGTCTAGGCTGTTGTCTCTCTCACCCCTTCTCATGTCAGGAATGCATTGCTTTTTTCAGGCACTCAACTACTTGTCCAGACTCCTAGGCAGTAATACTGTAGGCTATTCTTTGGCTAACCTCTTGCATTTGAGATAGAATAGGCCCAGGCTATGCTCATGCCAAGAGGTAGATGCAAGAGGTGAACATAATCTCAGATTTGTACAGAACAACAATCATATTGAAAAAATTAAATTAAATTAATAGTTGAGTAATTTAGGGCTTATAGCCACAAAATTTAGGTAATTATTAGTAATACATCTAGAATGATGGATTAGGAAGAGAACACTGAAGTAGGTTCAGGATACAATGGAAAAGACACACCATAGCCATAACAGGAGATGAGAGTATGAAGGAACTATTGGCATAGGTCCATTTACTATCTTAGGAGT
Source organism: Dipodomys spectabilis (assembly GCF_019054845.1). Lineage (NCBI taxonomy): Eukaryota > Metazoa > Chordata > Mammalia > Rodentia > Heteromyidae > Dipodomys > Dipodomys spectabilis. Next base: position 4,596,271 of record NW_024871260.1, read on the forward strand.
GACCTTGGATAGGAGGCTTTTAGAATAATATCTAAAAGAGAGGGACTTGCTGGGCATTGGTGGCTCACACCTGTAATCCTAGCTACCCGAGAGGCTGGGATCTGAGTATTATGATTCAAAGCAAGCCCAGGCAGAAAAAGCCAAAAGTGGTGCTTTGGTTCAAGTGGTAGAGCACGAGCCTTGAGCTCAGGGACAATGCCTAGGCCCTGAGTGCAAGCCTTAGGATCAGCAAGACAACAAGAAAAAATAATGATTAAACAAATAAAAGAAGGACTTAAAGATATGCGATGGAATGATGATCATGTGTAAATGTTTAGGGAACATAAAAGGAGACAAAATTTGGAGCAAAATGATATCTATTTTTTACTAATCAAGGATGCAAAACAAATGCCACATTCCTATTCTCAAAAACTTCCAAACTTGGGCTGGGAATGTGATTCAGTGGTAGAGTGCTTGCCTTGCATGCATGAGGGCGTGGTTCGATTCTTCAGTGCCACATGAGCAGAAAAAGCCATAAGTGCTGCTATGGCTCGAGTGGTAGAGAACTACCCTTGAATTGAAGAGGTGAGGGACAGTGCTCAGGCCCAAAGTTCAGGCCTCTTTTCCAGCCTAAATAAAAACAAAAAAATAAAACAAAAGAAAAACCTTCCAAACTTATCTTTTCTCATAATTGAAGAGAGGGTCCTTTTACAGAAATTCTCCTTATCTAGCTCAAGGTCATCAGAACTTCAGTATACTTTTCCTGTTGAGATGTAATGCACCTAACTCTACTGAACCTAATCATGGCTAGGAAACGACATCAATACGTTTGTTGTATTTTTCCTTATAAATATATAATACTGTCAGTTATTATATAATATAATTATAATATAATTTATTATACATAATATAATATAATATATAATAAACATTATAATATAGAATATATTATACATTATATAATATATTAAATATATTATAACATGTATTATGTATTAACAGACTTCCTAATTTTAGATGTAGAAACAGGCAACATATTGAAAGAAAAATGTTTGAATCTCTGAGTTATTTCTCTACCACAGGACAATACCAGGTTTCATTCTTATTACCCAAAGAGCAGCATAGGAAAGCAATGCCCATCGATGTGGTTCTCTGGATTTTAGAAATTGGGATCCTATATATATATGTGTGTGTGTGTGTGTGTGTGTGTGTGTGTGTGTGTGTGTGTGTGTGTGTGTGTGTATACATATATATATGAAATATCGTTTAATAATAGTGAATATGTAAAATTATAACAACAGATAAATAAGTGACCCAGTCACTTTCATGTATAAGAATTTCTTTTCTATGCTCCTATTCACCTACACAGAGAGTACATGAGTTGCCCTTGAATTGTCCTGGAATTTCTTTATCAGAATACTGTAGCTTCATATCCTTTGTTCCCTAAGTAGCCAGATGTTATGTATTCAGTAACAAAACTGTTACAGGCAAAAGTATCCACCCTGACACACAGAGGAACTTGGATTTCAGAAATGCCACAAATAAGTGGGAGGTACAGCAGTACTTTTCAAAATTGAATAGATTACATATTTATTAGAAAGCTTGTAAGAAAAACCTTCAGTGTAGGATGATACACTTGAAGAAAACTACAGTTTAAATTACATATAGCCGTGTGCTGCAATAGACAATAAATAAGAATAAAAATATAAATTACATATGACATCAAATTACAAAGTTCCAGGGCATTTCCCTATGCTTGAGAACTAGAGTAATCCATACTAAAATTAAATAAATGAAAAGACGAATGTTTTATACCAAATTTCAAAACATACTATATGTTATACAAAGGAAATGCAATAAGCATGCATTTTACAGTCTAGTAACATCATATGGTATGAAGAATCTGATTAACTGATTCCTACAAATCAATTCAATGCAGTTAAATTATCCGATATCCCAACTGTCAACTTAGCAGGATACTTTCAATCTATGGTGTCTATTTTGCATATTATCCAGCCCTATACATCCCACAATGGCAGAAGGCTCTTCCTGAGAAAGTTCAGAGACCCGTCTACTGTGAGTGCTCAATGTAAACCATTTCCCATTCTCTTTCATTTGGGCATGTGATATACTGACTATCTGTTAACTTGCCAAAGGCACAATTTGGACAGGCTTCCAGTAATGATATTTTAGCTCTCAGAAAAAAAGGGAAATTGAGGACAGAGGGAAAATCTACCAGATCCCTGAAAGGTTTCTATCATTGTGCTAAACCTGTAGCTATCTACTGACACTTGAACAGACTACAGTAATTGAAACTCCAACCACATGTCCAAAAAGTGGCTTTCTAAATATTGGCCTATTTTCACTTTGGTAAATCAAGACAAACTATTGTGGCCCCGTTTTACTTAAACTATCAGCTATGGTTGGCCCGAAGGATAGGTGAACTTACCAATTTCTTAAATATTAGGTCATCACACAATCACTTCATAGCCCTTAAACATTAAAAATATCTACCTATATAAGTCTGCATTACAAACTTATTACTGTTTTTCTTCATTTGTCATGTTTTACATATTTGTGTATCCCAGGGCCTAGCTCTGTAATTTTCCTTCTCATGGTTGTTACCACTGAGTACAGTAATTATTTCTGTATTTTTTTCCATCTCTGTTTTCTTTAATTCAAGTCCTTAATAGCATCCTGTCTACTGACAACTCCTAACTACTGATTTTAGCAAACTCAAAAGATCCCAAAGTGAGCTTTGATCTCTATCTACAAACCAATCCCTCATTACTATTTGATTAAGTGATGACTCTTCCAGCTGTCTTCTCAAAATACCTTGGAGTCATTTCAGTCTTATATACTTTTTCACACCTCATATTTAATCTATGACCAGGTTTCGACAAATTAACTCACTGTATATTTTAGGAACCATATATATATGGTATATGAGTGTTAGTACTATGACTAAAATTTGGGGCCTAGGTTCTTTTATTTTTATTTTTTTTTGGGGGGGGGTCCGGTCGTGGGGCCTGAACTCTGGGCATGGGTTCTGTCCCTCAGCTCTTCAGCTCAAGGATAGTGCTCTACCACTTGAGCCACAGCACCACTTTCAACTTTTTTCTTTTTGCTTATGTGGTGCTGAGGAATTGAACCTAGGACCTCATGCATTCAAGGCAAGCGCTCTACCACTGAGCCACCTTCCCAGCCCCTTACTTTTCTTTTTGTGTCAGTCTTTTTTTTTTTTTTCGATCTCTTTTTTTTTTAACTTAATTTAATTTAATTTGTGAACATACTGTACAGAGGGGTTACAATTACATGGGCAGGATAATGCGTACAATTCTTACCAAGCATTGTAGCCTCCTCCTTTGGTTTACCCTTCACATCCCTTCCCAGCCTCCCCCCTCCCCCCAATCCCAATCCTTCTCCTTCCCCCCCTTCCCCCCCCCCCCCGCACCGACGTTGTAAAGCTCGTTTTGGACATGATAACTTGTATTTCTCATTGTTGCAACAGGTCCACCTGTATCCTTAAACAAGTGGTTTTTCCCCCATCTCCTCCACAAGTTATACTGACATCAAATATAGTGCAAGCAGGGGTTATACTGTGGAGGAGGGACATACAAAGCAACAAAGAGATAATCTTATAAATGCGTTAGAAACACATGCATGAAAAAAACATTAAAATACATATCTAAGGGTTCATTTTCCTGACATCACATTATCTGACCTTTTCCGCTTGACTCATACATATAGTAGATATTGCAAATAAGGGAAACCATGGGACCTATGCTTCTTTGGGCCTGGCTTACTTCACTTAATATAATTTTTTCCAAGTTTTACCATTTCCTAACAAATGGGGCAATGTCATTCTTTCTGATGGAGGCATAGAATTCCATTGTGTATATATACCACATTTTCTTGATCCATTCATCTACTGAGGGGCATCTGGGTTGGTTCCATATCTTAGCTATGGTAAATAATACTGCAATAAACATTGTTGTGCTGGTAGCTTTAGTGTGGTCTTGTGTGTAAACTTTTGGGTAAATGCCCAAAAGTGGGATTGCTGGGTCATAGGGGAGTTCTATGTGAAGTCTTTCATTTGGTATAAAGATCAGCTACCATGTCATTGCCCACACCCTTTTCATTTAAAAATATGTATATTCTGTAGCAATGTTATTGCCATTATGACCATAATTAGGAAGATAATGTGGGTTCATCTGCTCCATACATCTTGAAAGGTAATGAATGTGAAACTTACAGAATATCCTCAGATATGCCTGGTGGAATCCTGGATTTGAATTATGGGTCTACAGCTGATCCGTATTAGGTACTTGGGAAATTTGTTTGGCCTTGTTGCCTACTTCTGTTTTTAATGAAATACTTACTTCATTTCCTAACTGGAAGAACTGTCATGAGCACTAAAATTACCCTAATGCAGGTGCAGTGCATGGATTGGTGTCTGCACATTGTGTAGTAGGTCCCAAAGAAGTCAGCTTCCATCAACATTGTCACAGCATCCGTTCTGAAGGTCTTAAGAAATATATACCCAGCTGATGTTAATATCTGTGAAAACTTATCTTTACACAAAAAGGTCTTTTCTTCATATGAAACAATTAAAGTAATGTTGGGGCTGTCCTGTGGCTTTTAGTCTGAAGGAGTTTTGCCTAAATTTTATTCTTACTCTATTAGTGGTAGCAGTAGCATTCTTTGGTGCTACCCTTCATTTTTCTAGTTCTGTGTTCCATTTGGAATACTATTGTAACTTAGTTTATAATCTTTGTTATTAGAATAAATAAACTACAACTGCTGAAGTTTTAAATAAAGAGACAATTTTAGGTGTGCATTACATTTTATGTGCTTAATACTTTCCTGAAATTATTCCTTTTAGGTCATATATCTCTAACAAACTATTTTTTAACATTTCATATATGATTTATAGATTTATTATATGATTCTTATATGATTTCTTAGAGATCCGTAAATAAAACATCTCAGAACAGGAAAAAAGTAGGTAAGAAGTCATAAAAATACTATTATGGTGTCTTAATGGCTAAGTGTAAAGAACAGGAAACAAAACAGTTGGAAGATTCATTTGCTCTTTTTTCAATTCTCTCACCCTTCATTGTAGAAACTTTCTCACTATGAAGTCCCAAGTCGTCTGGACTTTTCAAGCTTCGTCTCAGTGACAGAAGTGATGGGATTAGGACATGTGCTCCTATGACTGGCTTTTAGGAAGTTCACAATAAAGCAATACCAGTACATATAAAGAAACTTTTGTGAGTGATGTATATTGACTTCCTCAATTGCCAAAATTAAATTCATATGTCAAAACATCAAAGTACTTACATTACAATATATGCAGTTCAACTGGCATTACTAACACTTCCATAAATCAAATGCAAATTAAAAGCTCTATATCAAAAACCAACATCTAAGGCAGTGTTGGAAACACGAGAAGAAACACAATAAATCTAATGGAGTGAGAACTTTAACACTGGCAATGAGCAATGATAGCTGAATTTTTAACCAAGCTTGGAAAGTTCAGGTGTCCACTAATGATGTGATTAGAGTTGCGGAGTTGACCTTGGTATTAAGATTAGAGGTAAAATTCAAAGACAGTTAAGGTTGCTGCAGTATTGTAGCTCTACACAGTGTGACCCTCCCTGGTAATGGTAAAGCACAGAGTAGAAGCTAAGTCAGTAAAATGTATAGGAAGGATTTTCCACTGAGAATAATTGCAGGGGGTGATCATCACTCTTGCATTGAAAATGTACAGCCCATCATTCTATTTTAAATCTAGAGTATTTCTGATCTGAAGACAATTATAACACACCAATGTGCTATAAGTGCTGAGCAGTTTAGGAGGTGTGTATTACTGTAATATATGTAAAATCCTTAGAGGTATGGAGTGGCCAGACCCTCAAACCTCATTCTGTGTTGTTAAGTTTCATGGAGAAATGTTCATAATTATGCAATTCACACTCATCTAAGTCTGAATCAGGCAACTGAGATAAGACATTTTGGTCATCACTCCAGTGACAAGGTTTGTGACCTATGAAATAAATAACATTATTTCACAATGTATATGTGTTTCTGAAAATTTATGCAATACCAAATACCAAATGTACAAAAGGGACAATTGTCCATCTCTTATATTATCAGAAGTAAAGATAAACCTTAATTATACTTTCTTTTTAGAGGGTCACAGAATGACTGCTTATGTTTGGCTTCTTTCCAGGTGCTCCTATACATTTGTGAATCTTCTCTGAGGAAGTGTTTTCCATAGTTTGTTTTGAGGTGTTCAGAATATCAGTACTGTCACTAACCACAACCATGGAACAGAAAAGATGATGGGATACCTGGCCAAAGAACTGAGAAATCACAGGAAGTGATAGGAAAGAAGATACCATAAGACCCAAATCTCATTGCCAGCTTCTGGATCCCCAAATCCTGTTTAAAATGCTTTATATTCATTCTACTACAGGAGTGGGGTAATGAGTGGCTACAGGTATGTCCACAAACTGGGGCATCAATCTAGTTTGTGGTTACAACTATTAACTGAGTTATTGTTTGTATACATAGTGATAATTGAATCCCTTATTTTTAAGGAGCAGAAGGGAGCAATAGTCATTACAACCATAGCACAGACATCCGTCTTGTCTCCAAAGTCTTAAACTTTTAGTGTCCAACAGCTCTAACTTAAATACTTTTGAGGTAATAACCCACACCCCTCTCTTCCCTTAACTGTTTGACCTTTCCAGAGCACAGCTCTCAGCCTTTTGATTGTCGTTTGAGATGGCTTCCCAATATATCCCTTTCCAGGTATAACAGTTTTACTCTAGAATCCCTCACAAGTACTATTACAGATGGGTTATTTTGAAAGGGATATTTTTTTCTAGGGTAGGTTCACTTTTTTAAATTTTATTTTATTTAAATGTACTGTACAGAGTGGTTACAGTTACATGAGTAAGGTACATTCCTTGATGAATATTGTTACCCACTCCATTGTTGTTCTCCTATCCTTTCCCACCCCACCCCAACCCTACCCTCCCCCACCCCAAAGTTGTAAATTTCATTGCCGGTATATTGTCTTGTGAAAATCATTGTTGCAATGGGTCACATCTTTCATCATTATGTTATTTCCCTTTTCTTCTCCAAATCAAATAAGGTATATAAAAGATGGAAGGTACCAGAATCAAGACAGATATCCAGGGATAAATCAAAGACAAATGAAATAAAATAAGATCTAGTTACACTTCTTTACCAACATCAAGGTTGATATCTGAAAAAAAAAGTAATTGTTGTTTCCGTGTCTTGGAGTTCATTTCAATTAGCATCATTTTGTATTGTCAAATGTACATAGCTCTGGAGCCAGCAATCCCACTCATGGGCATTTCTCGAAATTATCTCTAGATAGCTAATGGATGAAAAATGGAATTGAAAATAGCAAAGGAAAACAAATCAACATTCAGGTATTATGATTTTATAATTCTAATATGAAAGAAATGAAGCTTTTGTTTAATGAAGAAGAAAGTTTAGCCTGTAATTTCCATGCAAGGCATCAGTTGTAATGAGTCTAAAGTCTTTTCCTCAAAGATATCCAAGAGTAATATACTCATCCTCTGAAGAGTAAATAGGTAATTATTTTAATTAGCTTTGCTTAATATCAATTTACATGTAGAAAATAAGTTAAAATATCTTCTCTCAGGCTGGGAAGGTGGCTCAGTGGTAGTGTTTGCATGCAAGAGGCCCTGGGTTCGATTCTTCAGTACCACATAAGCAAAAAGAAAAAAGCCGGAAGTGGTGCTGTGGCTCAAGTGGCAGAGCGCTAAACTTGAGCTGAAGAGCTGAAGGACAGCGCCCATGCCCATAGTTCATGTCCCATGACCGGACTCCAAAAAATAAAACACTAAAACTACCAGCACAAGTATGTTTTTTGCATCATTATACCATATCTAAGATATGGAACCAGTCCAGATGCTCCTCAAAAGATGAATGGATCAGGAAAATATGTTATATATATACACAATAGAATTTCATGCTTCTTTGAGAAAGAATGACATAGCCCCTTTCTTAAGAAAATGGAAAGACTTGGAAAAAAATCATTATGTGAAGGAAGCCAGACTCAAAGAAACATGGGCTCTATGGTTTCCCTCATTTTTATTAATTAATATATGCTTAGGATAGTCCTGGCAGATAGGTTCATTTTTTACACTCTTAATATTCGCTCTGTGTGTGTGTGTGTGTGTGTGTGTGTGTGTGTGTGTGTGTGTGTGTGTGCAGTAATGAAACTGACACGGAGACTCAAAATCTTGCTTGTTTTTTTTCACTCATGACTGACTGAATTGTACTATTTCAACCAAGGTTTCACTCTGTGTTTGATTGAACAATTGCACATAAATGTCTCGTGGATTGCTACCCCAGCCATCTGTGAACCATGGTCTTCCAATCTCAGCCTCATGAGATGAGATACTGGCATCTAGCTCTATTGCCAAGTGTCATTTCTTCGTTTTATTTTGTTTCGTTTTCGTTGTTTTTGTGCATCCAAAATCTGCATGGAAAACAAATCATTTATAATCAGGACTATTCACATAAAATGTGTGTTTAAAGATTACCTTAATAATGTAATCCCTTTGCATCTACATTATGTGATTTGATTTTTTTGGACTCTATTGTTGCAGTCAAGTCACTTATATATAATTTGAATCTTCTTGTCATGGTTTTATAGGGTGTTAGGTGTTTAAAAACAGAATTTATCAAGGTTTAACTCTACACTACTGAAGCAGGACCTTTATTAATACTCAATGTCCTGTAAATCATAAGTTTATCACTACTTGAGGCACCATATGGGCACAAATAGTTTCCTATAATACCTACACATATTTTAGACCTCAATGCCATGCAGTGCACACTTCTGCCAAATATGCAAGGGCATCCTTTGTGATTCTCCATGGACTTTCACTGTTCTTCTCTCTACTCTCCAGTGCTAAGTCCTGTGATGGTCATGTTGATTTTCTCCCCTGTTACATTCATCATTGCATCTTGGGAACTACTGGTATGCATTACTGTACTTCTGTCCATTCTCCTTGTGCTTCGGCTTGTACCTATCTCACCTCGAAGGGGTAAGAATTGGGGATATTTGCTTTACTCTTTATCTCAGACATCTATCTTTACTTTCTAGAAATACATTCATTGAATTCCTTCTGTAAAGTCTAATGCCTTGAAAATTATTACTGTATTTTCATGGCTTTGTTATTTGGCATAAGGGAAGAACATAGATCAGTACTGTAACTTAGGTAAAAGATTATTGCAATCATGCTTCAATAGATATTGTTCATTGGATAATGTTTACTTCAAGGTCTGCCTGCCTGCTTACTTTTCACTGTTTTGTTTATTTTTTAATGTAGTCTTTTCTTCTGGAAAATATTTATGGGCCTAGTGAAGATCAATTCCTACTGTAATTATTCATTAATTTTATTCCAACCTCATTTCACAGATCCCTCTGAGTTTCTTCAGGATCTGTATAGTGCTTCACATTTTTAGATATGTTTTAACATCGATGAATCCAATGATGAAGACACATTCCTTAAGTCACCATTTTTATGACTGAAAAGAAACCATGCTGCAATCTCACTATATGGCAATTTTCTGGTTTTAAATTCTTTTAGATTAAAATTAATGCTGGACAACAAATATTCCGTGTACAATTTTATATTTTCCTAATTATTTTAGTATACTTCACAATATTATATAAAGTTAAAATATTATCACTTACTTAGTTTTAGGATTTCTAAAACGGTCAGAGTAAAAGTTCCATTCATTCACAATTTTAAGATAATAAAGTGTCCATTATGACCAAGTGAGATATTTTAAAATTTGTATTTGTAGTCCTTAAAGGTTGTGCTGGGTAATCCAGTCCAGTGCTTCATATTTCTTAGTCTACTGTGGGCCTCTGAGCCTGATGTGACCTATGGTTTTATTTTCACTCAACAGGAATAAAGAAAAATTTCACTAGGAAAGAATTATTACTTGCTTACTTTCTCCAATATCTCTCACATAGATAAAAGTAATATAATTCTACACTGACTGAAAATGACGTTCCTATTAGAATAATTATTTTTTGTAGCCCCACTCTTCACTAAGTCATGTCCCTTTCCTATCTCCCCTTCCCATAAAACTTGACTGGATCCACTGGAAACCCACTTCCAGTCAGCCTCGTCCTTAAAAAGCCCAACCTTAACTAACCTACCCCCTGGTAGTACTGCTATAAACATTCAAAGGCCTGACTGCAACCAGAATCCTTCCTGAAAATCCTCCTCTGCTACAGGGAAAGCCTTCTTCCACTCCACCCCTTCCTGGAATCCCTTCTCTGCACCACCAGAAACCAGGCCACATCCATATCTCCTCCTATGATCCTCCTTGTTGCACCAAGAACCCCGCCTACATTGGGCTCCTCCTTCTAATCTTAACTTCATCCACCAGATACCCTGTCCCTAACTACTCTATTCCCTCATAGTCCCATTGCTCCCATATTCTATTACCTCCAAATTCCTCCCGTCCCTTTCATACCCCACTCCCAACCAAACTTCTCCCTCGACCCCTCCTGGTTTCATCAGAATCTCCATTCATAACTAGTCTAAGTGGCCTAACGTTTCAAATCCAGCCCTGAACCTACCTCTTCCCACAATTACCTTCATGCTACACCAAAAACCCTCCACCTCTCTATAACTACCCTTGTAGCCCCACCTTAGTTGACCAGAAGCTTCTCACACAGCCCATCTCCTGCTTGGAAAGCCAACCCTGCTCCACCGTAGGCCTCTCTACCTCCCATATCTACTCTCTCAATGGCTGCATTGTTCCCGTGATGAATCCTCCCCTTATTGGCTCCTCCCACAGATCCACACCCTACTCATCCCTGACCATAATTACTCTACAACTTTGTAGACCTTCCACTCATTCTCAAAGTCCCTCTTCCAATTAACCCCATGGCTCCAAGCCTTGACCTGCTCTAGAAAACCCCCAATAGACAACTCTCAACACAATATCCCATCTCTCAACACCGACATTGCTCCACTGCAAACCACTGCATCTGTTTGCCTCCCTCTGGAAGCTTCACCAGGCTCAACTGTAAATCCCTGTCCCTTCATAGTCTCTTTTTGAAGGTTGCCTTGCCCCACTGGAAACCCTGTCCAAAGTTTAATGTCCTGCCTTGAAACACTGAAATCCCTACCCAGCCTTACTCCTATTTTCAAAGTGGTAACTGGCTACACCAGAAACTCTGTCCTAACTGGTCTAGTCTACTGGAAACTATCCCTGCTCTCACAAAGCTCTCGTCCAGAAAAATTCCTCCATACATTGTTACTACATCCTGCTCTGCCAGAAACCCCACCTCCACCCTAACACACTTCCCAAAGGCCTGCCATTCTCCACCAGAAACCCCGCCCCTTACTAGCCCACTTCTTCCTAGCACTACTCTGCCCTCTCAAAGACCTTGAAAAGCCTCTCCCTCATAGCTCCGCATTCCTGCACCAGAATCTCCAACTTTTGTCAGCCTCTTGCCTTCATTATCTTCCCTGCCTTATGGGAAACCTCACCCTACATATCCCACCAGGGCTCACAGTGCTACACCACAACCCCTCCTCTAACCTCCTCCTCTGTAGCCTTGTTCTTCCTTTTCAAAGCTCTGCCCCAAACAGCCTCTTCCCCAGTGACCCTGCCTTCTTCCACTGAAAACCCATCTACCTGCCAGTCTCCATCCTAAAGTCCCACCTACTCCACAAGAGACCCTGCCCCTAACAAATCTAGTCTTTCTTGTCCCCTCCCTGCAGTCTCAAAACCCTACAGAGACTGGCTTTCACGCTCAAAGCCCCGACCTGCTTTACCACAGAGGCTGTACCAATACCAACTCCTCCCTTGAACCAGACAGCGCTCCACCAGAAACCCCACACCACCTATTCCTTGAAGTTCCCATCTAGGAACTTTTATTACAAATGTGATTTTATAATGGTCACAGAATTCATACTAGTCAATATGATAAGAAAGCAGTACTGACAAAAGACAACAAAAATTAGATAGCTATTAGATGCTTTAGTCTAGTTTGGGGTTCTGTTAACAGGCAGATTCACATTGTGTGAAAATGTGTGAAGATGATTCCTCTAACTGGAAAGCATTCTTTGAAGTATCAGTAAGGTTTCATGAGTGATCATTTTATTTCTAGAATTTTCGTCCACATTTGTGTCCATTAACTTAAAACTATACGTTATTTTAAATCTTCTGGTTTGGTTGAGGAAAGAGTATTAAGATGTAAAAAGATGACTTTCAAATTATCTCTCTAATGAATAATTTTGGACTTGCTTACTTTACTATGTACCAGAGTTTTTAGTAACAGAAATTCTCTACCAGAATTCCCTTTGAATTTCCTCCTTCCACTAAAGTGCCTTTTGGAAAAGAATGAAGTGAGATTATACAGGTAGAATGCCAGAAATAAAAACGTATTTGAGATCATAACAAAATCATGATGAAGACCCTACACAATGTGGTTTAAGTTTTCTAATGAAAGGAACTTAAGCATATTTAACTGCAGACTTTCTGAAGACTAGGAGACAAAAATATAAGAAATGCCCTCCTATACCACGGTTCTGAAAACAAAACAAAACCAAGGAAGGACAACATAATGAGACAGAAGGGAATGAGGAACTTGAACATGTGATATAGAATGTAAAAATACACTGAATCAGGTAAAAATAATTTTGGACACAATGCCTGTTTGTTCAATATATTTCATTGTATATATTGTTCTTTGTTAACCTGTGACTTAATATAGGTCTCAGCAGGGATCTGCCAAGGTAATTGTGTAGTTAGTCAATTTCATCATTGCAAGATCATCAGGATGATAAACTCCCACACACGTTAACATACCTGCAACAGCACTAGACATACATTCCTATTGGTCCAACAGTGTAAGGCAGACGTGTATTTAACCCAATCTTTGTATGTGGTATGCTATGTTTTTTTTCAGGCATGATACAAAATGTCTCTGCCCAGAATTAAATGAAGGCATTTATAGCTAAAATGATTTAGGGTCATTGTTAACATCTAACGCATGCTGAGGTTTTTGTTTATACCTCTCCTTTTCCCTTTCTTTCTTTCTCCCTTTCTTTCTTCCTCTCTATCTTTCTTTTCTTCCTTCCTTCCTTCCTTCCTTCCTTCCTTCCTTCCTTCCTTCCTTCCTTCCTTCCTTCCTTCCTTCCTTCCCTCCTTCCTTCTTCTTCTTTCTTTCTTTCTTTCTTTCTTTCTTTCTTTCTTTCTTTCTTTCTTTCTTTCTTTCTTTCTTTCTTTCTTTCTTTCTTTCTTTCTTTCTTTCTTTCTTTCTTTCTTTCTCTCTTTCTTTCTTTCTTTCTTTCTTTCTTTCTTTCTTTCTTTCTTTCTTTCTTCCCTTTTCTTTCCTCTTTTAGGAAATGAGTATGAATTTAGATATTTTGTTTGCTGATCAAGTATTCTACCATTAGAATAATCCTTTTTCGATTTATTTACTTTGCTCATAGGTTATCCATTTTGCTTAGGGCCGAACACACGCTAAGTTCCTCACCTCTGTCTGCCAAGTAGCGGGGATCACAAATGCATTCCAACATGCAAACCTTTAGGATGATATGAGACTCTTATTACTTTCCTTGCACACTGGTTCTGATCTGTGATCCTCTCAAAGTCTACCTCTTCAATTAGTGATGTGAGTTCCAGTAGCCTGCCCTCTGTATAGATCGTCTAAATGAATTATTGAAGGCAATTTCACTTTAATCACTTTTTTGCCAGTCCAGGGGCTGTTATAGTTATATTTTTAGACAAATTTTGTGTATATATGCACATTAGCTTTAAAATATTACTTTTCCCCCCTTTTTTCCTTTTTAATTTTCTTGGTCAAGGGGCTTGAATTCTAGGTCTGGGCACTGTTCCTGGCTCTTCAGATCAAAGCTAGCCTGTTACCACTTGAGCCACAGTGCTACTTCTGGTTTTCTGGTGGCTAATTTGAAGTAAGAGTGTCATGGATTTCCTGCCAGGGCTAGCTTTGAACTACTACCCTCAGATCTCAGCTCCTGAGTAGCTAGGATTACAGGCATGAGCCACTGGCACCCAGCTAAAAATGTTACTTATTTTAAGTTCTGTGATTTAGTTGACGGAGTAACGTAAGTGTGTAGAAAGAACTTTCAAGTTACCTCTCTAAGTAATTTCAGAGTTTCATTTTCATATTTATTGCAGTTATTAATAACAGAAACTCCCAAAGTAACAGAATAATCCTTCATTTTCTCCTTCCTACAGGTACTATTGGAAGAGAAGGAGTGAGATCTTAGACAATATGTACTTGAAATTATAAAAAAAATTATATTGATGATACATAAAGAGCCAGATAACACAACGTGCATTGCATTTTCTAAAGAAAGGAATGTCATGAAAGTATATTTGTTGGCAGGCTTTTCACGTGTAAAACAAAGAAAAATTAATATCATAAAAAAGCTGAACAGGATCAGCAACCATGTAAGTGTGATACAGCATTGGAGACTTTAAAAGATGAACTGGTTCAGGTAAAGTAATACTTTGGAAAAGTTATCTGTTCACTAAATTTATTCATTATTAAATTTTTTTATTTTTATTTACCTGTCACTGAATATATAAATGCATACATGCGTGTGCAATATATATATATATATATATATATAAACACACACACACACACACACACACACACACACACACACACACACACACACACACACACACACACACACACACACACATATATATATATATATATATATATATATATATATATATATATATATATATATATATATATATCAGCAGTATCTGTCCAGTGATCTGTATGGTTATGTATGTTTAGGTAATTTCATCATGTCAAGTCCATCAAAAAGGTGGACTTCCATAAACCTTAACAACCCTGCAACAGCACTGCACATGCAAACTTAAGTGTTCACCATTGTAAGCTAGACCTGTGTTTTACCAAAGCTTTATATATATGGTGTTATTTTTTCATTTAGTCTTGACACAAAATGTGTGTGCTCCTAGAAATAAATGATGGCATTTATAACTACAGTAATTTATTGTAAATCTTTACATTGAACACATGCTCAGTATGAATTGTTCTTTCTTCCCTTGTCTTATTTTATCTTTAGGAAGTTGATTTGAGTTTTGATTTTGTGTTTGCCAGATAAGTATTCCACCACTGGAGTCACTCCACCAATCCTTTCTAGTTTAAGTTACTTTACTCATAGGGTAGCAATTTTTGCACCCAGCCCAAAAAGCAGGGATCATGATTGCATTCCAATATCCCTACCTAGTAGGTTGATATGGGTGATACTTTCCTTCCTAGACTGATTCAGAACTGTGATCCTCTCAAATTCTACCACTTTAGTTAATTGTGTGAGCTCAAGTTCTCCCTACTTCTAGAAGATAGGACAGACATAAATGATTATAGGTAATTTGAGTGAATCATTGGCTAATATAAGTGATTTGATATTAAAATGTAGGGTAAGTTTGAAAGTATAATCGCAGTAGTCATATATTTTGCTAAGTAATTTTGTTTCACATTAATAACACATCTTGACCAGAATTAAGGACTTACTTTTGCTGTCTGTCAACTTGTATGTCATTTGGTAAAATAAACTTCATGTCTTCCATGTGGGATAAAGAACTTTGAATGATCTGATATGCTGGTTCACATCTATAATCATGGTTAGCAATCAGAAATCAATAGATCACAATTTGAACATAGACTAACCAAAAATTTAAGAAGTCCCAATCTCAACAAAGTAGTGGATCATGTTGAATCATGCCATTAATCTCAGCACCACAAGAAGCTAAGTCTCTGCCTTGTAACTGTGTCACTTGAGTAACTGGGACTCTTGGAGGCAGACACCTCTACTGATGCAGAATCTGGGCTGAGATTTAGCAAGAGGAGGGAGGAGTCTGCCCCACTTTCCCAGGGTGGACCTCACAGAATGCAGTGAGCATGCTTGCTTTCCTCCTCCAAACGGCTTGAGATGCCAAGCTTCTGAGTGTACATTATTTGATTCCAGTGACCTGTGGTAGAAGTATAAGGAAACATTAATATGCCAATTGAGCTGCTCTCCCAGCCTGTGAGTTCAACTCAGCAAGTGTTCATTATTTGAGAGTTGAGAATACTGAGGTAGAGACGGAGGTTGAGTGAAAGAGAGGAGAGATAGAGATAGAGAGAGAGCTGGGCGCCGGTGGATCACACCTGTAATCCTAGCTACTCAGTAGGCTGAGATCTGAAGATTGCAGTTCAAAGCCAGCCTGGGCAGGAAAGTCCGTGAAACCCTTATCTGCAATAAACCACTCAAAAACCAGAAGTGGCCCTGTGGCTCAAGTGGTAGAGCGCTCAACTTGAGCTCAAGAGCTGAGGGACAGTGCCCAAGCCCAGAGTTCAAACCCTACGACCAACCAAAAAAAAACGAGACAGAGAAGAGAGGGAGAAAAGAAAGGAAGGAAGGAAGGAGGAAGGTAGGAAGGTAGGAAGAAAGAAAGAAAGAAAGAAAGAAAGAAAGAAAGAAAGAAAGAAAGAAAGAAAGAAAGAAAGAAAGAAAGAAAGAAAGAAAGAAAGAAAGAAAGAAAGAAAGAAAGAAAATGACTGAGAATGAATTGTGTGGAGTCAGGAGTTATATGTCAGAAGTACTACCTGTATTTGGTGTTAGGTCTGCCCCAGGTCATGCAGACCCTATGCAGACACCTTCCCACTTCTTGGCTAAGTTTCAACCCTTTATGTGTTGCCTAGTATCTGGCACACCTGGAGGCAGCCACCTCCCCATCCTGTTAAGTCACAACCTGGTCAGCCTCTGGTCCCACTTTCAATCTGACCAGAGGTAAGTCCCAGAACTTGAAGTCACATCCAGAACCAGTGTGGCCAGAGTTTCCCCCAAACGGCCACACCTCATCCGGTCCTTCACATAGATACATCCTTGCCCGAGGTTGGGTCGCCTCATTTTTTTTTACATGCATTTCCACCATGTATGTCATGGGCAGCAGTTCAGTAAATAAACTTCTTTACCTGATTAAATACCCTGTGGTGTTCTCTTCATTGGCTACCTAATGAAACTCACCTAATTAATATACTTTACACTTCAGAGTTTCTAGTTATGAATCCATGGATATTTTTGTGACACATGTGAGATTAGTATCTACACAACATATTTACTAACATCATTTGACAGTATAATTGTGCCTGGAATCTTTACATATTTATTTTTTTGGGGTCGGGTCATGGGGCCTGAACTCTGGGCCTGGGTGCTATCCCTCAGCTCTTTAGCTCAAGGCTAGTGCTCTACCACTTGAGTCACAGCGCCACTTCCAGCTTTTTTTTCTTTTTGCTTATGTGGTGCTGAGGAATCGAACCCAGGGCCTCAGGCATGCAAGTCAAGCACTCTACCACTGAGCCACCTTCCCAGCCCACCTGGAATCTTTAATAGCAGCTTAATTAACGATAATGACTATTTTGTTTGCTTTGCTTTGCTTTGTTTTTGCTTAAAGTAATAGAAGAGTTGGTGAGACAATCTGTGTGAAGCCTCAGGTCTGTGTTGGAGGGGCAGAATGATGCAGGCTCCCGCCTCAGGATTATCTGAAGACTGTGTTTGTGTATGTGGAAAGCTCTTGGCATGCCGGGCTAGAGAGGGAACAAGTTCTCTCTCCCTATCTCAAAGCTCATTTCATGTCTCAAAGCTGAGGAAGTAGCTCTTCTGCTTACTTAAGCATAGACGAAAAGCTAGTCCAGCATTTTCCTGAGTATGGGGAAGTGGTTTGAGCTTGCTCTAAAATAGTTTAGATAAAAATATACAAAGACTTATCTCATAGTTTAAGCAAAATTGTATCTGTTTAAATTCTTTGTGTGAATGTCTCCTGACTAAATCTTGGCAAAGATAATACTTGGTTGTCTTTAAATACCCACTAGCAATAAAACACAGCATGCAGTGGCAATTGCTGTTTGCACTCTGCAACCCCTGTGTCCTGGTGATTTTGCAACCCTTACCCAGGGACCCCAATGCCTGAGACGTTGACAACTGGCGCACAAACAGGGACCCTGCAGTGTTGAATACAGGAAGGGATATTCAGGTAAGTACTTTTAATTACAGGGTGATGGGACAAGTTAAGTCTACTCCGTACTTACATATGCTAAAATATTTACTTGCTGCTTATGGTGTAACTATTTCTTCTTTTGACATAGAAATGTGTATTAATGTAGTTAGTGAATGGAATCCTTGGTTCCCGACAAACGGACATTAGATATTGATAATTAGAAATGAGTAAAGTATTGTAGAAAGAGATGTTCGAGAAGGGGAAAGGATTCCTGTTAGATTTTGTTCCATTTGGGCTATTTTACATACCCTTTTTAAAGCTTTAAATGAGAAAAGATTAATAGCGGACTTAAAGAAAGAGGCCACGACTTCTATTGTAGATTTACTAGTGGACTCTGAGGTTCAGGACGCAATAGATAAGGCTGCATCACAATTAACAGAGAAAAAACAAGAGGTAAAGAAAGCTGAAAAGGAACAAACTGAAAGCGTAAATAGAATGTCTGAGCAAATGGAATTGATTTTATCAAGATTACAACATATGGAGTTAGAAATTAGCAGAGTGAAAGGAGAATCTGAGAAAGTGAAAGTAAAACAGCCTTCCACTCCTCCCCTTACCGAAGCAATTATTGTCACTCCCTCCCAAAACAGAAGGCTCAGACAGTGAGTTTCATGATGAAATGCCTATTTTTTCTTATCTTGTAATTTGACCACCTCCTATGAATGGTATAGCTCAACCAACTAGTTATGAGGGTGTTGCTGTCGATGATATTGGTAAACTTAACAAGGCAGTGACTTATGTTCCTCAGTCTCATTATGTTAAGGAATTGCTTAATGGGCTTGCCCCGTAATTTTGCTCCCGAGAATTGGAAGATGCTTTGTAGAGCATTGCTTAAGCAACCTGAATATCTACAATGGCAAATGTGGTTTACTGAGTTATATACAGAAAGGACTAGAGAAAATGCACAGAGCAATAATCCACACCTGCAGGTCATAACCTGTTCCAGGTTGAGTGGAACAGAACGATATGCAGATGCTCATATGCAAGTGAACTCTCCTGAAGAGATCCATGAGCAGTTACGAGACATAGGTGTGGAGGCATGGGGGAGGATTCGGCTGGTAGGAGAGTATTATGGCTCTGGAATAAAGTAATTCAAAAACCTAATAAAATCTATGTTGAATTTTTATCACGATTGACACTGACCTTGGAACATACTGTTGCAGGAGAAGCTGCACTGCAACAACTACTGGGCATATTGGCTTATGAAAATGCTAATGAGGACTGTAGACGAGCCCTATTGCCTATTAAAGAATCTGGGGATGTAAATACATATTTAAGGGAGTGTAAAGACATTACATCCGATTCCCAGCGTTTGCAGTTGTTTGCTGAAACTATGCCCACTACCTGGCATGCTTTACAAACCATCTAAACTAAAATGTTTTGGATGTGGTCAAACGGGACATATAAAGAAGAATTGTGAAAAGGCTACTGATGTTAACAAGAGAGGAAAAGGAATTTGCCCTAAATATAAAAAGGAAAGCACTGGGCAAGAGTGTGTAAATAAAAAATAGACAATAAAAGAATTCCTATAAAAATGCTTACCCTATGCAGGGAAACTCTCCATCTGGCCAGCCCCAGGGTCCAGGATTAATAACCGAGGGAAGCCAACCATTTTTCTTCCTCGTCCCTGCCACAGCCCACAGCGCCGCAATGGACATGCCGATTCATTCATCTACTGAGAGGCATATTGGTTTAAAACATGCTTGCATGTAAGCATCAATTATGGTCATTCAAAAATGACAAATGTCACTTCCCCAGACATACTAAAATCATGATTTCTAAGTAGAATAGGATTTTATGGTGGTACAAGTGTTGAGAAACATGGATGAGTCTAATGTGTATCTTGCACTGAATTAGGCAGGAAGATATCCAATATCATATGGGATTAAAAAAAATGGTACTAAAAAGATATTCCCTTGAGAAAGATATAGGAGGCTGACAGAAGTATGGAGAAATTCAGATAATTTTGAAGGATTTAGAAATGCAAGCACAAGTATGTCTCTTTAAGTGAAAGGGCAAAAGAAGGGCAAGAGAAGAAAATAACTGAAAGCAGATCATTTTCCCAACTTAGAGTATAAAAAGACATAACCTATAACTTTCAAGTTAAAGAGAGACAAATATAATACGTCCCACTTAATTTAGATACATGCAAAATATTTACTTGGCTTTTTCCCACTTTAATGCTCCAAAATAAATGAAGACTTACAATAAACGTTATGTGATTGTCGTTACTTCAACCTGAACACTAATTGTGATGAGCCCTCTTTTTCTCAGTATGCTCTTGGAAAATACTCCCTAAATTGATGATGTTGTGACTGATTAGAGAATCAGCGTAACAGGTTTCTACTTGTATGATAATACCAGAATAGTTTAATGCAGTTTTTTTCTCAAGGTATCCAATTATATTGTCTGACGCTGTACTTTGAACAGACCCTCACACCTGAGCACATTATTTGAAATTGTACGTCAGCATTTCCTTGGCACATTCTATTTTGTGCCTTTGTTTTTTTGCATGTTCCTTTTGATTGATCTATTTCCATTTCATCTGTACAAACTGCTAAGAGCATTGTTCAGCTACCACCTCTTGTTTGCAAACACCCAGTCTATTTATGAAGGTATTTGTCCATGTTAACCAATAGGGTAGTACTCACTTTCTGAGGAGAAAAGTTCCACATATAACTCTATGCCAACATTAGAAGATGTAGAATTTAAGGCATTTTGAGACAGTGATATTTGAATTAAAAGGCTTCTTAAAGACATTTTCTTGGAGCTCATTAGTTCTTCTAAGGTCAGGATAAAAACATTTGTTCCCAACATTTAAAATAAAAAGGATCTATTTAATTCATGGATCTAGAATTTTATGGATTCACATTCATATCTCAAAATTTCATCAATATGACTTACATCTCTACCAGTTCACCAAAACACTTTTCTTATTGAACTTTTCTATGTCCTTTTAGTTTTCAAATCCAAATAGCATATTTCCTTCAATGTCTGTAACAGTTTTTACCTTTTCTTCCTGCAAATTCTTTCTTTTCTTTTCTTCTGTAAATCTGTTTTTATTACTTTCTTGTTTCCTTATCTCTTTCTTCCAATCTTGTCCACACTGGTTCTCACATTGCTACACTTATGACATAACTTTTCTTTTCTTCTTCCCTTTAATAATGTCCCCAATTTTATCATTCTTTTTCATATTCATGGTCATGGATATTTTGATGATATCTAAACAGATCAATCTTTGCATCTGTTTAATATAAACTTTAGAACTATCAGAGAGTTTTTTCCTCTAAATCCATCATTTTCACCTGTAATGCTTATCACCAAGAATATCACTAACACATTTGCCTGGCCATGGATGTAGAACCCTTTAGATTACTTCTTACCCTTCTACTCCCACCCATTATTTAAGATGAACAATCAAGGTTTTCTCAGTTTTTGTTACTAATTTGATTTCTTTTTTTTTTGTTGGTCGTGGGGCTGGAACTCTGGGTCCGTGTGCTGTCCATGTGCTCTTCAGCTCAAGGCATCCACTCTACCTCTTGAGCTACAGTACCACTTTCGGGTTTTCTAGTGGTTTTCTTTTTACTTTCCTAGCGAGTCCATTAAACTTCCCCCTTGAATTTGGTTGTCATGAATACCCAACTTCTATGTTAATGAGGACAAACTCTAATGTAAAACTTTGTCTCCAAAAAACCAGCCCAAGAAGCTGTGATCACAAATATTTGGCTATACTTTTTTTCTTTTTCTTTTCTTTTTACCTTGAAAGTACTCCACCACTTTTTGGTTCAATTGTTTCTAACCTCAAAGATATATTTTGGTAACAAGATGCTTAGAGGAAACCAAAATATACTCCACTTTTGATCTTTTCTCTTAAGTCTCTCCTTAGATACAATATCAGGATAAGTGAAGTTATTCTTTGCAAAATTATTTCACTTGAGTATTTTTCTCTTGGTCTTGCATTTGTTCAACAAGATGTATCGAGGAGAATAGAGTTAAATCATCCATACCTTGGATGATAGTGTCTGTTACAAAGGACAATGCTTCTATGTCCTACTTCTATGTCCTCCTCTTAGCTCTTTCCTGATTTCCAATTAATCACAGCTTCTTGCTTTCAGGTTTAGTGAAGCTAAAGGACTATAAGGCCTCCCCCATTGCTCCATCTTCATGGTTTCTCATTTAAAACTCTTTTAAGTTGCCTCATTCGGATGTGGAATTTATTTTTATGTCTTCATTCAATCTGTTGTGCATCGTAGTGAGCCAAATAGGCTCTGTAAAATCACTTTAGGTAGCTAAAATATTAAGAGAAACTATATCAAAAAGTTTTGACCTCTCTCCACTGTTGAAGCCAATATGCTTAGCTCAGGCTTCTAAAAAGAGTTTTCTTACATTTTTCATTTCCTCAATTCTTTTCTGATCCCAAAATTTTTTGGCTTATGTAATAAGAGAAGAGTTCACTATCTCATCTTAATAAGGATATTATTTTTTGTGAGCCACTTAGAAATGTGAAATCATTGGTTTGAATTATCCTATCAGATTTTTTTTCTGTGTTTCAGTGCTTCATGTGCAAAGACATTGTGGAAAGAATTACAAACAGAAAAATGTAAACCCAATACGTTCTTTCATTGTGCAGGGCACTTTCTCTCTAAATATTTTGACTCAAAATATCTTTTTCAGAGAATCACAGTGGGGTAATTAAAGGTCAATTCACAAATTTTGATGTCTTTTTTTTTTTTTTTAAAGAACTTTGAATTTAAATTCCACTACAACCTTGTTTCACAAACTGAAAGTATATTTCCTGTGTAAGGACATTCTCAAGGGAACCTACAGGATTTCTAGCAAGTTTTCTGAGGTTTATTGGTTTGTTTGTTTAATGAGCCATCTTCACCCACATTGCTCTCTCTCCACTAAGTTTCCATGGATTTCTTTGCATGAAAGCCTCTTTTCCCAGGCAATTTTAAATTTTCTTAATAGGCTAAGTTGTTAAAAAAGTTGAAGAATTAAAATTTACCTGTCGTAATTGTAAAACTCTTTTGAAATTCCTTTATCAGAATCGCGAATTCACCAATGCTAATTCCATCTTTACCATCAGAAACAGTTAACGTTGTTTTCATGATATAGTGTCCATGCAACGATTCTTTTCCAGTGGCTTTGTTATGCATATATATTACCATATAAGCTGATGCAGAGCAAAATGAACTCCAAGATATGGAAACAGAGGCTTTTATTTTGCGGTTGCTGTTTTTAATGTAGTATGTGATTTCTATTTTGTTTTGGGTTTTCTCCCTATGGTTTATCCCCCTGATTTTGGTACCCTGTATTTTGTGTATACATTTACCTTAATTAGGGAATGGAAGAGGAAAAACAAAATGGTGAGAAAAAAGACAAAGGGCAAACCAATGGAATAGCAATGCTCACAAGACAATATACGGGAAATGTACATAACAACTTGTGAGAGGTGTTGAGGAGAAGGAAAAGTGTGAGAAAAATGAGGCAGGAGGTAACAAGTATGAAAAGTTATGTATTACGTACGTTACAATTACTGACAGTATCATTGCAAGATAATGTTAAAGCATGCATAGATGCCTCACCAGCAGTCATTCAAGGAATGGCATATGCTGCAGCAATGAAAGGAGAACCATTAAGTGCTTATGTACAAAAATTACATAAGACACGACCTCAGGCCCAAAATGGGGTGTGTTTCTCATGTGGCCAGTCAGGACACATGAGTAATGATTGTCAACAAAAACAAAATATACCTAGTAACAATAAAAAGTGTAAAGCGCCTGGACTTTTTCCATGATGAAAGAAAGGCAATAATTAGAAAAATGAGTGTAGATCAAAATATCATAAGGATAGAATTCTCCTAACAGCAGAAGAAAAGGAGACAAAAAACAAGAAGAGGGGTGCTCCCTCAGCCCCGTAAATGAAAGAGGGGAAACACCTCTGTTACACAAAAATCCCCTAAGGGATCAGTTCCATTAAATTCCTTGTCTCCTCCATTTACAGTATGGGATTTGCCAAAGCTACTCCAGGAAGTGCAGGGTTAGATCTGGCAGCAAAAAGAGATTACATTATCTCTATCATGTATGGTGTTCAGCTAATAGACATTCAAGTTTATGGTCCTGTAATTGAATGAACTGTGGGCTTGATAATTGCTAGAAGCTCAAATTATAACAAAACTTTGAGGTATTTCCGGGAGTAGTTGATGCAGATTATCAAAAGGAAATTAAAGTAACGGTAAGGTCTTTAAAAGAAATATGCAAATACATATGGATCAAAGATTAGCTCAAATCTTAATTTTAAATTATGTCCATCTTCCAAATCAAATCCTAAAACAAGATCGAGGTACAGGAGGTTTCAGTTCCACAGAAACTGTGACCTGGGTACAATCTATTTCTAAGGATCGACCCATGAAAACTATAAAAGTGGATAGAAAGCCTATTAAAGTTCTCTTGGACACAGGGGCAGACCCAACATGTATTGCAGGAAAAGACTGGCCCTCATCATGTCAAATTATGAAGACAGAATCTACATTAATGGGATTGGGTATGGCTAGCAATGTTGCTCAAAGTTCAAAAATTTTAAAGTAGGAGTGTGAAAATCTACCTTATATTATATCTTCTTTGCCCTTACATTATGGGGCAGAGACATTTTGCAAAACATGGAACTAAAATTAGTTACTGCAGATTCCTTTAGTGTACAAAATTTTTCATCGGGGCCACTGATGAGAAGTTTGCTGATGCAATATCATGGAAAAATGATCAGCCTGTGTAGGTTGATCAGTGGTCCCTAACTCAAGAGAAGATACATGCTGTAGAACAATTGGTAAATGAGCAATTACAGAAAGGACATTTAGAGGAATCCAATAGTCCTTGGAATGCTCCAATTTTTGTAATTAAAAAAAATCTGGATAATGGAGGTTGTTACAAGACCTCAGAGCCATTAATAACACCATGTATTACATGGGGGCTCTTCAGCCAAGACTTTCATCTCCTGTGGCTGTTCCTAAAGGACATTATATAATAATCATTTATTTTCAGGATTTTTTTTTACAATAAAATTGAATCCTAATGATTTTCAAAGATTTGCATTTCGTGTGCCCTCATGTAATTTGAAAAGGCCCTGGCAGAGATATCAATGGAAAGTCTTGCCACAAGGCATGAAAAATTCTCCTGCATTGTGTCAAAAATTTGTGGATAAAGCTTTACAAAAAACTAGGGAAGAGTTTTCTAATGCTTATATTATTCATTATATGGACGATATTTTAATAGCTGCTGAAAGTAAACATTTAACAGAACAAATTTTAACAATTAACCATTGAGCAATTAACCAACTTTGGTTTGCTTATTGTTCCACATAAAATTCAACATAATAAACCTTTAAATTATTTAGGAAAAATAATACATCATGTCACAAAAATGAGTATTAGGCTAGTTAAATTAAAAACATTAAATGATTTTCAAAAATTACTAGGAAACATAATTTGGGTTAGACCCTACTTGAAAATTACCACAGGAGAATAACACCCATTGTTTGAAGCCCTAAAAGGGGATTCTAATCCTAAATCTAAGAGGCAATTCACTCCAATAATGTTAGAAAAAATTTCATGGTGGCAGAAAAGTTACAAGCAAAAGTGGTCCAATTGGACTATAATAAAGACTGGGATTTCATAATATTAAATACATCTTATACAAGATGTTTATGGCAAGATGGAGTCCTGGAATGGCTTCACTTGCCTCACAGTCATACAAGAATGATAGCTTCTTATGTATATTTGTGCAGCCAACTCATTGTCAAGGCAAGGAGTAGGTCCCGAGAGTTACTTGAGAAAGAAATGAATAATATAATTATACCTTATAATAAAAAAACAATTAAAAATATTATTACAGAATGATGAGAATTGGGGATTAGCATTATTAAATTATACAGGACAAATAAAATTTCATGTTCCTCAACATCCTTTATTAAATCTTGTGGAAGAGGTAAAAACCATTTTTCCATTAGTGGTAACAACACCTTTAGAAGGAGCTCTAACAGTTTTTACTGATGGGTTCTCAAATGGAACTTCAGTGGTATACATTCCAGACCACTTCCCTATTATTAAAGAGCATCTGACATTTCAGAGCAACAGACGAAAATTATTGCTGTAATTTTAGCTTTAACCATATTTCCCCAGCAGCATAACATTTACACAGACTCTAAGCATGTGGTTAACTTATTTCCCGCCATAGAGACAGCTCTTTTATCAGGACAATCAAAAATTATAGCCTTGTTACAACAGTTACAAAAATTAATTCAACTTAGAAAAGAAAAAGTATTTATTGAACACATAAGAGACATACAAATTTACCAGGTCCTCTTTCATTTGAAAATATGATGGCTGACTTATTAATAGAGAAACCATCATGCTTTATTTGTAATTAATCACCTTAATACTAATGAACAAAATCTTACACTTACGCAAAAACATTGGAGCAATATTGGATTTAAAGTTCAGCCAAAAGTTAAAAGGAAAAATTTGCTCACAGGCACCTGGAAAGGGCCTGATGTATTAATCACCTCGGGAAGAGGGTATACATGTGTGTTTCCACAGGATGCAGTGTCACCCATCTGGAATCTCAACTGACTCATGTGCCCTTACAAAATAAGAGAAGCCCAGGAGGAAAAAAAACAGAAGAAGCAAATGAAGAAAGCAATGCAAAAGCTCAAAAGTCTTCACCTTTCTCCTCAACAGGCCAAGACAACAAAAGAAGCCCAACCACCAACCTGGGAACAAATTAAGAAGCTCAGCCATTCTGCAGAGGAGATTGTTGTTACTATAGGAAAGACTATCACTGTTGAAAATACGTTTCTTGCTATGCGTGCCATTATTGCTGTGCAGGCAGTGTCTGTTTCAGGAGAACAATACTGGGCATATGTTCCTAATCCTCCTCTTCTACATCCCGTGGGATGGCGGGGTGATGAGGATATTATACAAGTAATGACAAATAATAGCGACCTGCTAGGGGGTTTGGAGGACTATTCTAATTCTCATATGTCTTATATTTCCAGTCATTTTCCGGATGATCTTTAGATTTATCTCTTCTGTGCACCGAGACATTCATGAGCTTCAATTAAAAAATAAAAAAGGAAGAAATACCATGACACCTCCTGCTGAATTTGCGTGAGAGATCACGCCAGACAAAGCATAAGCTTCATGGAAGCATGCTTGCAGGAAGGGGGTGTTGGTTCAAGGCTTCCTATACACTTGGCTGCACCTTTATTGCCTCTACCTTTATTCTAACTATATTCTTCTTGGCTGTACATTTGTTGCCTTTATTCTCGTTTTGGCTATTTTTTCTATTGATCCACGAACAGGCATGTGAAGCCACTTCCCCTCCTGCCTGCCCTTGCTCCTCTCTGCTCTCTTTCTCTACCTCCACTCCTTTTGCAGGCCGCCTCACATCCTCTGCGCATGTGCACCTGCCCCTGGGAGACCCTGGCCATTGTTGCCTCCACAGTGAGGCCCCCGGACCCTGCCTCCTCCTCCCCTCTGCCCAGTCCCCACTTCCCCTTGGCTCGGCCCCCTACCTTTGCCCAAAAGATCAGCTATGACTGGGCCCTAAGGCTTCCAGGCCATGGGAATTACAACCTCACCTCAGCTCAGCACTCCCCGCTAACCCTAGCACTTGCTCAGGGGATCGAATCTCCCCTCAGCCCCACCACTAGAGGAGACTCTCCTTCAAGCCTCTCCACTCCACATATCAAGAACGTGCACAGTGACCCAGTGAGAGAGAGACAGAGAGAGAGAGACTGAGAGACTGAGAGACTGAGAGAGATTGTTGGGGAAACTACCTTTCAAGGAATCAGAAAATAGCACCCTTTAGGATGACTCAGCACACGGCATACTTCAAAGAACAGCACAAAGCACACTGAATAAAAGACTCAGCACAATGTGCCCTTTGAAGGACTTAGCATATAGTAGCCTTTGGGATGACTCAGCACACAGCATCCTTTGAAGGAGGGAGTCCATAGCATGCTGTGTATAGGACTCAGTGCATGGCATGCTTTGAAAAACTCAGCACGTAGCACTCTTTCCCAGGACACAGCACATAGTACCCTGTGTTAAGACTCCATATACACCACCCTTTGAAGGGCTGAGTATGTAGGACCCTGTGTAAAACACTGAGTGCACAGCACCCTCTGAAAAATTCAGCACATAGCACAGTTTTGAAGGACTCAGCACATACCACCTTGT
Source organism: Dipodomys spectabilis (assembly GCF_019054845.1). NCBI lineage: Eukaryota > Metazoa > Chordata > Mammalia > Rodentia > Heteromyidae > Dipodomys > Dipodomys spectabilis. The sequence goes on from NW_024871260.1 coordinate 4,624,640, forward strand.
GGAAGAACTCAGTACACAGCAATATTTGAAAGACAGTACAGAGCACACTGTCTACAGGACTCGGCAGACAGCACTCACCTCATCCCTGTCTTCTCAAGGATGCAGCACATTGCACCCATTGGGATAACTCAGCACACAGCCCTCTTTGAAGCGCTCAGCAAAAGTACCCTGTGTAAAGGACTGGGCCCACAGCATACAATGAAAAACTACCTGTCCCTCCCTTCTCAAGGCGTCAGCACATAGCACCACTTGGGATGAATTAGCACACTGCACTTTCATAGGACTCAGCATAAAGTACATTGTATAATGGACTCAGCACCCAGCACCCTTTGAAAAACCCAGCACATCCCACTCTTCTCAAGGACTCAGAACATAGCACCCTTTGGGATGACTTAGCAAAAAGCATAGTTTTTGAAGACTCAGAAAAAACACGCTATGTGGGAAGGAGCCAGAAAACAGTACCCTGTGAAGGACTCAGCACATACCTGTATGTCACAAGTTCAACTGTCATTAGAATTAGGGTGCTTTCTTCAGTATCACTATTTTTCAGAAACACTTCACAAATCCTACTAGTGCACATTTACCTAATGTGTGTTTTATGGGGAAGGTCTGCTGGGGGTCTTGAACTCAAAGCTTGGGGCCCATGTCCCTGAGCGCTTTGTTTCAATGCTAGAGCTCTACCAATTTGATTCACAGCTCCAATTTTGGTTTGTTTTTTTTATTCTTTGACAGGCATTATGGTGATCAGGAAGGTCAAGTTGGGGTGTCCATGGGCAAAGGCTCTTAGCTGGGCCTGGAGCTGACTTCTCACTTCTTGTGTCCCTGGGAGCAGGGCCTCCTGGAGCTCTCTTGGCCTAGGGTGGAACAGATCTGCTCTGGAGGGTGAGTGAAAGTCAGGTTGGCCCCGGTCATTTCCCCAAATTGAACTCTAGGGGAGGATAGTCCCCCACGATGGCACAGGGACACATGTTCCACGCCTGGCCACGAGGAGGCAGGAGTTGTCCACCAAAGGGGTTGTATTTACTCTTGTTTCCCTGGGGCCCCCATCATGCTTTGAAGCCACCTTGGACAGGAAAGTCCTTGAGACTTACCTAAAATTAACCATCGAAAAGCAAGTGGGGCTGTGGCTCAAGTGGCAGAGCTCTAGCCTTGAGCAAGAAAACTCAGGGATAGAGCCTAGGCCCTGAGTACACACACACACACACACACACACACACACACACACACACACACACACACGACATGCATGGAAAATCAAAGATTTCTGCACTGCAATCTTTGGGTATTCTCTACCTTTTCCCCACTGAGCCTGGTGGCTGTTGGCTTAGGTCTTTGATGCATCCAACACCACCTGGCATCTTTAATTTTGGGGAACAGAATGGCTAGAAGGTCAGCCTTCCCCCATCCCAGCTCCTTGATTGGGTCAAGGTCTATCCAGCCCCTTTGGGTCTTCTATTACAGACTCGCCAAGACGCCTTCAAAAGGTATCAAATGCTGGGCACTGGTGGCTCATGCCTGTCATCCGAGCTACTCTGGAAGCTGAGCTCTGGAAGATCATGGTTCAAAGCTAGCCTGGGCAGGAAAGTGTGTGAGTCTTATCATCGATGAACCATCCGAAAACAAGAAGTGGCCCTGTGGCTCAAGTGGTAGAGTGCTAGCCATGAGAGAAAGAGCTCAGGGACAGTGACCAGGACCTGAGTTCAAGCCCCAGGACTGGAACAACAAATCTTTATGGAGGCTTGTTTTCCTTTTGAAAACAATTTATTATTTGTGATAAGCATTACATGGCCCTCTTCCCTGGCCACCAATAGGCCATTAGATGTCCCTTGAATATGGGCCACTTCCTGGCAGCCTTTGCCCTACCCCACCTGCAGTTTACCCTTCCCATGACGCAGCAGATGGAGGCCTGAGAGAAGGCCACCTGGCCACCTACTTACGGTGGCTGCTGAGGCTTTGGAGAGTCATTATGTCACATAGTCATCATCTGCATCAGTCTACAGAAGAAAGGGAGGGAGCGCTCCTCACCTGAGCCCTTGAGCTGTGGGTGGCTCTGGATGTGGGGCAGCTGCAGCAGGATGTGCTTTGTGGGGGAATCCTCTATGGGGTTGGGAACCTCGATCTCTCCTCTGGCAGTTTCCACACTGTGTTGAAGTGGCAATTCTTCAAAACCTTTCTGCTCCTCCCTCATTTCTCCCACTCTGGAGCCTAAAGGCACTCAAAGCGGCGGCAGTGACAGGAGGCTCAGCTTGTGCTGGCATCTGGAGCCCATTGTCCATGTCTTCCCCTGTGAGGAGTGACAGTGGCTCCCGCAGCTCTCTCCTCTTCTCCATCTTCTCTTAGGACAGCAGGTACACATACTCAGGTTTCTTCTGACACAGCTCAGCCAGAATGAACATCTGCTCTTTACATGCCACGAGGGACTCTTCAACAGTGAGATGTGTGCCGACAGCTGGCTGCATCTATGTTGAAGATCACCCGCTGGACTATGGAAGTCCATCTCATCAGGCAGGTCATGGACAAAGTAGATTTTCTTTTCGGATGCCCACGTGTCCCGCTTCCCATCTCCACACAGGCTGTGCTGCCAGCTCATGGGATGGAAGGCCTGTGGCTCGATCTTTCTCTGGCACTGAGCTGCCAGGTCAACCGGGTGCCCACAGTGGGCCTGCCACTCTTACTGCAGGAGTTTCCCCCTGTGGATTTCAGCCACTAAGAGTGCTCACACATCCACGTCCATCTCAGTTTGGGGAATGTCTCCATCCTCTGCAATAGTCATGTGTATGGGGGGAGTCGACTTCTCACCTTTTGCTTCTCCAGGTTTTTCGACTTCCCCTTCCCCAGGGAAAGCCAGGAAGCTCAGCTGGGCCTACAGCCACTCTTCCTGTGGTCTGATTGCTTTCACGCACTTGAGAGTGTCCTGCCACTTTGGGGGCACCACCTAGTATCCCCAGTTGGTTGGGCCATGCACTTGCTTCAGTTGCTCCAGGAGTTGGGTCTGCCTCTCTAGGTGCTGATGCAGGGCCTCCTTCTTGGAGCTCAGCCGCTAATTGTAGGTGATGTGCCACTCACAGGTGGCTCTGAGCTCCTGTAGCTAGGCCAGGGACTGCTCCTGCTGGTCCTGAGATGCTTGGCTTTCTTTCTATCTCAGCCACTTCTTTCTATTCCTCTACCTTCTCCTCTGTGTGGACCAGCTGTTCTCACAGGTGTTTCTTCACCTGCTGCTCTGTGTCCAGGATGCTGGCGAGCTCCTCCTTCTCACCGCTCACCCTGTGGAGAGCATCCCACAGCAGGGCCAGCTGCTCCTCCAGCTGTCCATCACACACATATGCGCATCATGGGGTCTCAGGGATCTCCTGCCAATCTTTGGCCTTCTCCTCCAGTCTCCACCATTGCTCCTGCTGCTCCGGGTTCTGGAGATAGAGCCTCTGGTTTTCCTGGACCTGGATGTGAAGTTATTCCTCCCAGTTTTTCAACTCCATCTGCGTGCAGTAGGCATGGGCCTGCAACTGCCACTAGGCCTGAGAAGGGCCATGGTTCCTCCATCCTGTTCTCTAGGCTGAACACCTGCCTTGCCCCTTGCTCCTTCTCTGTCAGTTGGTTCACCTGCTGGGTCAGCTGCCGGGTCTCCTCTTTCCACGTGGACCTCTCAATGCTCAGGTCTTCTGTGAAGGTGTCTCTCTCTAGATTCGCTGTGCTCACTAGTCAGCTCACATTGTCCAGTAGTCTCTTCAGTAACTCATGCCCCACCAGTGCTTGTTGGAACTTGCAGATTCCTTTCTTCCTGTTGTCCAGAGCATTTACAGCTTCTCCTATAACTTTGATTTCACTTGCTCCAGGTCATCGAAGCCTCTGGCCTTTTCCTTGAGCAGAAGGGTCACATCATGCAGCTGTTCAAAGAACATTTCAGTCTCATTCTGTGATCAGTGACCACAGAAGCCGACACCTCCAGCTCTGCCATTCACTGATCTGCGACCTGCAGGCAGCTGGTCAGATCTTCGTGCTCCCTTTCTGTGTCATCGGCCGCCTTCTGCAGGCGGGATTGTAAATTGCTTTCTGCCGAAACCAACCTCTGTATGGGTGCCTTGTGGATCTCTAGCTCTATTTTAGGTGCTGCATGCACCTGAGCTATCTTCTACCTCTCTTTCTCCCGTTGATCCTGAAGGTCTGTCTTTTCCTGCTTCAGTGATTGGATCTTGGCATAGAGTGCCTGGTTTCTTCTTTGCTGCGGTCCAGGGTGGGTACCACGTGTCGGTAGCACCTCTGTAGATCCTTGGTGGTATCAGGACCATTGACACTCTGAAACCTCGTGGCTGTTACTGTGTCCAAAGGCACAGGAAGCCCGTGGTGGGCATCACCTTTGGCCGGACCCTCCATTGAATCACGCTCCCCTGTGGTGTGTGTCTTGAGGATCCTTCCCTTTTTCATGTTCTTTGTTTTATTGAATGTTACAGGTCTGTCAGGAGAATTCTTCTACTGGTGTTCTGGCTGCAGTTTCATGCCTGTAGCTTTCTCATGGAGTCCTGTTGTTTCAGACATCTGAGCACTGAGATGGGAAAGATGGGCTGGCCACGTTCCCAGGCTCTGGGAATTCCTCTCTTCTTCCACTCACTGATTAGGACATCAATTTCGTACTCTACTCCAAAGTCACCTGGAGTCTCTTGTTCACCACTTAGCCAACTCTACCTTCCTAAACTGCTGGTAGTGGTGTCGACCAACAGAGGGAATCCCGGTGCTTCTGGGCAGCATGGAATATGGGTGTGGCCGCCATTCTTATATCCCATTGGTCAGAAAGAACCATGAAAGGAGGTGTGACCAGAATACTGTGATGCAGGCAGAATGGGCGAAGTCAAGATGAGAGCAGCCACTTTCCCAGGAAACTGTCCAATCCAGTTGGGGACAAGAAGGTGACCTGCTTTAGCTGGATGGCTGCACAGATTGTTATGTATGTCTGTTTTTTGCCAGTGCTGGACGTTTAACTCATGATCTGGGCACAGTCCGTGAGTTGCTTTTGCTCAAGGCTAGCCCTCAACCTCTGGAGCCACACGGCTCTACTTCTGGCTTTGTTGGCACTGAAGTTGGACAGGGGTCTCAAGGACTTTCTTGCCAAAGGTAACTTTGACCATGATCTTCCTATCAGACTTGTAAGTATTAAGGAGGACTGCTGAGAGCCACGGGTGCCTGCCTAATCATTGGTCTTGCTGATGTTCTTGGACAGAACTGTGAGTTCCCTATCCTGGAGATTAAATGGTGGAAGGTGGAGCCCACAGTTTGAATCCTGTTCCTGCCACCTCCAAATGGCAGGAGATCCTAAGAAACTCATTCTTATCCATATGAATACCCATGGAATGTGATATATGTCAAGATTGAATGGGCACTTCTTGAACGATTCTAGGATAAAATTATACACAATTATATCCTAGGACTCTGATCGATTTTAACTAACACTTTATAAAACTACTGCTTGAGTCACAGTGCTACTTCCGGGTTTCTACTGAGGTTTATTGGAGATAAGATTCTCACAGACTTTCCTGCCTCGGCTGGTTTTCAATTGTGATCTTCAGATCTCAGCCTCCTGTGTAGCTTGTATTAGAGTTGTGAGCCACCGGCGCCCGGCTTTGCCACTTTTTTATGTGCATATTTTTCCCACTTGCAAGGCTTGGAGATCTAGGATCCCAGGATCAGCTGTGGCTCCAGTGGCTTCACACCAGCCTAGGATGATGGAAGCTGAGGCAGAGTTGCCATGACCTGAGTTCAAGAACTTGCTTCGCAAAAAAAAAAAAAAAAAAAAAAAAGCTCCCTGGCTTGCAATTCACGCTGTTTTTCTCTACCAGGCTTTGGATTTGAACTCAGGGTCTGGGTAACTCTGTAGCACTGTGGACGAAGGGGAAGCTCACCATGCTTGAAGACAAGAAAGTCCCGCCTGGTCCCTAGGCCTGAATTCAAGCCCCAGCCCTGGAAAACATACTATTTATATTCATTGTAAAGATAGAATTTGTATTTACCTATAGATGTTCAGTCCATATCCTGTTTGTTGTGGTTATTGACTGTATTTTTGTTTATTTAATTATTTATAGTTTATTGTGTATGATGATTTACTGTGATGATATGCATTCCATTTATTATTCTGATGACATCCTATCACATAGTATTCAAATTTTTAGACATGTTGTCCATCATGTCTGACACCCAGGACTCTCAGAGAAAAGGAAAACAGGTGTCACTCTTGGCTTCTTATTCTACAATCCAAGATCTGAACTTAGGGCCTAGCAGACCCAATTCATGAATGAATGTGTCAACATGGCAACCTCTAGCCAAGGAAGCTGACAGGCATTTCCCAGACCCTGAGATTGAGCCACAGGGGTGGACAAACTAACAATACATGGATTGGCAGGTGGCAGTATACAAATAAATATATATTTGTATAGAGTGCCAGAGACATCTACTTAGGATTCAATGACATCAACTACATGCCTAACAATCTTAGTTATTTATTATTCTGCTATTGAAGGAATAGTATTGTTTTCATGCTTAATAAACCATTCATTAAGATCAATCAGCATCCTGGGATCATTGCATCCCATTTTAGATTAGACCGATGCCCGCAGAAACTTATTCAATCATGAGTTTCCAAACATTCCATAGTTATTCCCGTGCATAGGAACAAGTCTCTTGGGAAGTCTCCCCACTGATAGGTGTCAGGACCAGGATTCAATATCAGGGCCTTCGATGACATATGGGCCTGTGGCTTCCGCGATAGCCTGCTAGCCTTGGCCAATGCAAAGTGAAGTAAACTTGTAGCCTTGTCATTCAGACCCAGGTTGGTCACCATGCAAAGGAATAAAATGTAAAAAATCCATCCCGCGGCTATTTTTCAGTGAGGGATTTTTTTTTCTCCTGCAAGGCTTCAGGGCCTAGGATCACAGGATTGGCTATGTGCCCATGGCAGCCCACCAGCCTAAAGTGATCGAAGCTGAGGTAGAGTTGTCATGAACTGAGTTCAAATCGCTTGGTTGGAAAAAAAATACAATAAAATAAAAAATAATAAACCACCCTAGTTCAGAATTCACACCATTTTTTTCTGCCACAGCTGGGATTCCAACTCAGATCTGGATAACACTATAGCACTGTGGATGAAGGGGAAGATCACTGTCCTTGAAGACTACAAGGTCAGGTCTGCTCCCAGGGCCTGAATTGAAGCCCTCGCACTGGAAAAAATCATATGCCCACCTATTTCAAACATAGGATTTCTATTTAAATACATGTGTGGAATGCATCATGTGTTCAATGTAGTTATTCTTTTTATTGTGTCTTAGTCAAGGATGCATTTTGTATTTTATTGATTATGATGACAGATATAACTGTGCTGGCAGGGATGAGAACTAATTCCCATGTCTATAGCATTGCTTACGCCTTCTCCATCCTAGATGAGACCCAGAATTTTCACAAGGCAGGAAAACAAGTGGACATATTGGATTCTCACATCTGCATTCCTCTTTTGGCAGTGTTGGGGTTGGAACTTAGATCTTAGCAAACCCAACAGGAGAAAGGGTCAAGGTGAGGATACCAGGCTGAGAGCTATAAAGGAACTAAGCTGTTCCCAGGACCTGAGATTGAGCCCCGGGAGTCGGAGGGGGAGAGCACAATACTCATCCATTCATAAGCTGAAGGTAGTCAGCATATTTGTATACAGTAGGAGAGATGGCGACCTATGATGGAATCCAATATACCCCATGACTCCCGATTCATGGATCTTTCTGATGCCTCCATTTCATGACTGTGATGATTATGGTCAAGCTTCATCAACTCTTCATTGAAAATAATCGATACACAATGAGTCTTGCCTATCATTTCCTACGTGCATCCTGCAGAAAATACTCATTCAAAGATGAGATTGATGGAATTTCACGACCCTTCCAAGTGCTGGAAAAGAGTATCTCAGGAACTCCCACCATTCCCTCAATGGAGGGGGGATGACCTGGATTCGACCTTGAGGTCTTTGATACCCCGTTGCCCTTGGGCTTCTGCGAGAGCCAGCAGACCTTCAGTCACTACAGGTCACCTTCACTCTGCAGGCCGCCGAGTTCGGACCCAGCACGGTCACCATGCCAAGGAAAATGAACATAAAAGCGCCAGGTGGAACTTCCTGCCACTTTTTTTTTCCCTTCGCGGCTTTTTTTTCCCCTGCAATCCTTGGGGTTCTAGGATCTGATGATGGGTTTTAGGTCCAGAGGCTGAAGACTAAGATGATGGGAACTGAAGCAGAGTTGCCACGACTTGAGTTCAACCTCTGAATCTGTTAAAAAAAAAAATTATGAAGGAAGCACCCTAGCTCCGAATACGCTCCATTTTACTTCCAGAGCTGAGATTTGAACTCAGGTCTGGGTAACTCTGTTGCACTGTGGGAGAAGGGTAAGATCACCGTCCTTGAAGACTACATGTTCAGGCCTGCTCCCAGTGCCTGAATTGAAGCCCAACACTGGAAAAATCATATGCGCACCTATTTTACACATAGGATCTCTATTTACATACATATGTGGAATTCATCATGCTTTCAGTTTTGTTATTTATTTTATTGTGTCTTATTCAGAGATGCATTTCGTATTTTATTGAGTATGATGATAGATATAAATGTGCTGACATGCAGGACAACCTATTCCTATGTCTATAGAGTTGCCTATGCCTTGTCCATCCTAGATGAGACCCAGGACTTTCACAGGAATGGAAAGCAGGTGAGATGATGTACTGCTCACATCAGGATTCATGTTTTGACAGTGTTGTGATTTGAACTCAGAACCTAGCAGCCCAATTGGTGAAAGGGTCAAGGTGAGGACACTGGCCTGTGAGCCACTGAGGAGAAGACCATTTCCAGGGCCTGACATTGAGCACCAGTGAGGGCCAGGATGGGCATAAATTCATAATTTAAACATAGGATCTCTATTGATATACATGTGTGGACAGCATCTTGCATTCGGTGCACTTCTCCTTAATTTGAGTCTAATTCATGGAGGTATTGTGTATTTTACTGAGTATAGTGCCAGGTATAACTGTGCTGACATGGATGTCAACCTGTTCCCATGGCTATAGAGTTGCCTATATAGCATGTTCCATTCTTTGCTGAAAAGCAGGACTTTCACAGCACAGGAAAAGAGGAGGATCACTTGGCATCTCACATCACTATGCATCTTCTGTCAATGCTGGGATTTGAACTGAAGTCCTTGCAAACCCAAGTGATGAATGGGTCATGGTGAGCACACCAGCCTGTGAGCCAATAAAGGGTTAGGTCCATTCCGGGACCTGAGATCGAGCGCTGCCCGGGCTTGCTTTGAACCCTGATCCTCAGATCTCAGCCTCCCGAGTAGATAGGATTACAGGCCTGAGCCACTGGCGCACAGCACTAATATGATTTCTGTGAACTCCTTTTTTTTTTTTTAATTTAATTTTATTTGTGAACATACTGTACAGAGGAGTTACAGTTACACGGGCAGGATAATGCATACATTTCTTACCAAGCATTGCAGCCTCCTCCTTTGTTTACCCTTCACATCCCTTCCCAGCCTCCTCCCTCCCCCAATAATCCCAATCCTTCTCCTTCCCCCCCTTCCGCCCCTTCCCCCCCCCCCCCCAACGTTGTAAAGCTCGTTTTGGACATGACAACTTGGACTTCTCATTGTTGCAACAGGTCCACCTGTATCCTTAAACAACTGGTTTTTCCCCATCTCCTCCACAAGTTATACTGACATCAAATATAGTGAAAGCAGGGGTTATACTGTGGGGGAGGGACATACAAAGCAACAAAGAGATAATCTTATAAATGTGGTAGAAACACATGCATGAAAGAAAAAAACATTAAAATACACATCTAAGGGTTCATTTTCCTGACATCACATTATCTGACCTTTTCCGCTTGACTCATACATATACTAGATATTACAAATAAGGGAAACCATGGGACCTACATTTCTTTGGGCCTGGCTTACTTCACTTAATATAATTTTTTCCAAGTTTTTCCATTTCCTAACAAATGGGGCAATGTCATTCTTTCTGATGGAGGCATAGAATTCCATTGTGTATATATACTACATTTTCTTGATCCATTCATCTACTGAGGGGCATCTGGGTTGGTTCCATATCTTAGCTATGGTAAATAATACTGCAATAAACATAGTTGTGCTGGTAGCTTTAGTGTGGTCTTGTTTGTAAACATTAGGGTAAATGCCCAAAAGTGGGATTGCTGGGTCATAGGGGAGCTCTATGTGAAGTCTTTTGAGGAACCTCCATACTGCTTTCCAAAGTGGTTGAACAAGTTTACATTCCCACCAACAATGAAGTAAGGTTCCTTTCTGTCCACATCCCCTCCAGCATCTGTTGTTAGAGTTCTTGATTTTTGCCGTTCTAACTGGAGTGAGGTGATATCTCAATGTTGTTTTGATTTGCATTTCTTTTATGGCTAGGGATGTTGAACATTTCTTCATGTGTCTATTGGCCATCCTTCTTTCTTCTTCAGAGAAGTTTCTCTTTAAGTCTTTCGCCCACTTATTTATTGGGCAGTTGTTTCTTTGAGTATTTGTTGTTGGGGGGGTTAATTTTTTGAGTTCCAAGTATATTTTAGATATGAGACCCTTGTCCGTTGTATGGCTAGTAAAGATCTTCTCCCAATCCGTGGGCTTTCTATTGATCTTGCTAGCTATGTCATTTGCCCTGCAGAAGCTCTGCAACTTTATGCAATCCCATTTGTCCAAACTTTCTTTGATTTGTTGTGTTTCCGGGTCTCTATTCAGAAAATTTCCGCCTGAGCCAAGGAGACCTAGGGTGTCTCCTATTCCATCCTGTAATGTTTTCAGAGTGTCTGCTTTGAGTTCAAGGTCTTTGATCCATTTGGAGTTGATTCTGGTGCAGGGGGATATATAAGGATCTAGCTTAAGTTTTCTAAATGTAGTTAACCAATTTTGCCAGCACCATTTACTGAAGAGGTTGTCTTTCTTCCATTCTATTGTTTTAGCTCCCTTATCGAAGATTAGATGGCTATAGGTCTGTAGGTTCATTTCTGGGTTTTCAATTCTATTCCATTGGTCCTGAGGTCTGTTCTTATGCCAATACCAAGCTGTTTTGATTACTATGTCTTTATAGTAGAGTTTGAAGTTTGGTATTGATATTCCTCCAGCAGTGTTCTTTCCATTCAGGAGCGTTTTTGCTATTCGGGGTCTTTTATTGTTCCATATGAAGTTTTGGATTGCCTCTTCTATTTCCTTGAAGAATGAGAGTGGAATTTGGATAGGTATTGCGTTGAATTTGCAGATAGCCTTGGGAAGTATTGCCATTTTCACGATGTTAATCTTTCCAATCCCGGAGCATGGGAGGTTTTGCCATTTTTTAAGTTCTGTGTTGATTTCCTTTTTCAAGATTTTAAAGTTTTCATCATAGAGGTCCTTCACTTCTTTAGTTAATTCCTATGTATTTTATTTTTTGTGGGGCTATTACAAATGGAGTTGCTTTCCTAATTTCAGCCACACTTTTCTCATTGTTGGCATACAGAAAAGCCATTGATTTTGGGGGGTTAATTTTATAACCTGCTAATTTGCCAAAGTTTTGAATCAGCTTGAGTAATTTTGGAGTGGCGTCTATGGGATTCTTTAAACACAAGATCATGTCATCTGCAAAGAGGGAGAGTTTTATTTCTTCCTTCCCTATTTGGATCCCCTTTATGTCTGCATCTTGTCTTATTGCTGTAGCTAGGCATTCTAATACTAGATTGAAGAGAAGTGGAGAGAGTGGGCATCCTTGTCTTGTTCCTGAGTTAAGAGGAAATGGCTTTAGTTTTTCACCATTGAGTATAATGCTGGCTGTAGGTTTGTCATATACAGCCTTTATTGTATTGAGGAATGTTCCATGGATTCCTAATTTTTCCAAAACCTTCATCATAAAGTGGTGTTGGATCTTGTCGAATGCTTTTTCTGCATCTATTGAGATAACCACGTGGTTCTTATTCTTGCTCCTGTTGATGTGAGGGATAATATTAATTGATTTGCGTATATTGAACCAGCTTTGCATCCCTGAAATGAATCCTGTTTGATCGTGGTGTATGATTTTTTGGATGAATTGTTGAAGTCGATTGGCCAAAATTTTGTTGAGAAGTTTTGCATCAATGTATGAACTCCTTTTTATGCGCCTGACACAAGTCTATTTCATGGACTCATCACTGGTCACCTAGTCTTAAACAACTTTTTACAAAGTATGTTTTTCCCCATAGTGTTTTCATATTGGTCCTCTCCATCAACAAATTACTGTTCCTTGTAAGTGTGCAGAGGGAAGAGCTCAGACACAAATTCTAGTATCATTACTTACTCACTACATTGACTGTTGGCCTTACATTTCTCATCTGTAAATGGATGTAATCTACCAGAAATATTGAAGAATACATTTGTTTACTCCTAGAGCAAGAAAAAAGAAAAATGAAGAGTCCTTACATTTTCCACCGTAGCTTACAAATAAGGAAAGAGTCAAATTCAGTTTGTTGGTATAAAGTCACAAATTGCTTCATGCAGAAATAAAAATAAAGTTTACCTCCTGGCTCTAAGAGTTGTGTCCTTTTAAGGCAACTAGAGATATGTAAGTGGTATTATGTAAATTGGGTCATGTGTCTACATTTGTATTGAAGAACATACTCAACCTATCATTGGAAAACTTTGGTTATTGAATAGTATCTATATGAGAATGTAACTTGAACTAATGACACAAAGTTGAAAACTAATCTTAGTCCATCAAAATTTTCTTATTGCTTTATGTGCTGCCAAGTGTTCTTCATAAATTTATACATAGATTTTCTTCAGTGAACTGGATAGAAACTAAAACTGACTAAGGATTTCTGCCTAATGAGTGAAGCATGCTTGAGGCATGTGTTGTTACCGTCTAGGGATATATAACTGAGCCACTGGCTATGTGGGTGGTGAAAGGCTTTCTCCTCAGTTCCCAAGGCTAGAACAAACAAGATCATTTGATAACAAAGCACTCAGCTTATTATATTTTATCTATGTGGGATAATAAATGATTTTATTTATAAGAAAACAATACCACCAAGAAAAGTGAGTATACATTAGAGAGACTGCAAGAATAACATTAGGGATTTACTGTCTCACCTGATTATGTGATTGTTATTTCTTGATATTGAAACTCTCCTCTTGTTATTCTTATTGTATGCAATCCAACACTGTTTATTATTATGTATTCAATGTGGGAAATCTAAATTCAAAGGTGTCTAAAAATTTTTCTTTTTCAATCATAACATTGACATTATCAAGATCACTCTGGTCATCATCATCTTCAACAAAATTATTATTAGCATCATAATTGCTAATTATTGAAAGTCTGGTATGTGTCTATGATTTTGTATTATTTGTATTTTGATTAATAATTTTAATATTACCACTGTGCATGCATCCGTGTTAAATTTTTGAATAAATAAAGAAACAAAAAAACTAAACCATAACAGGTAGCTTTACTATGTGATTATAACAAATTATTGAACAGATTTTTGAATCATTGCACATTTCTAACCAGTATGAATTACTTTCCCCTCTCCCTGTCATTACACACAAATATTTAAGGGTTTGAACAGAATTTTTTCAAGTAATATACTATAAATATTACTACTACATAATGTGTACATCTAAAATTACCTTGAAAATAATATATTCTAATTTCTATTGAAATATTAGTCATTTTACTCTAGGAAACTTTTGGAAAAATAGACTGTATCTTTGAAATGAAAAGGGTAAAAAAATAGTAGCATAAAAGTTTTAGAGGGAGTGTATATATTCAGAAATATATATGTGTGTGTGTATAAATTTTATGTGCAGAAAGTCATACATTTTTAGAGGAAATTTGTCGACATACATATATATATGTATATAAATTTATGTATAGAATTATGTGCATTATAGTGAAACAAACATCTTACAACATAATTTAAAAAAATCATCAAACCAAGTGCCGGTAACTCATGCCTATAATTCTAGCTCCTCTGGTGGCTGAGATCTAACAATTATTTACACATCTAGCCCAAACAGAAAAGTACATGTTAGATTCTTATTCTCCAATTAACTATTCAAAAACAGAAATTAGCCCTGTGCTTCAAGTTGTGCAGTGCTGGCCTTGAGCACAAAAAAAGCTTAGGGACAATGCGCAGGACTTGTAAACAACAACAACAACAACAACATGTCTCACATTAATTTCACAAAAGCATTTTTTAACTGCTGTGAACATTTCTTAGAAACATGAATATATGCCCTTGGAAATTCTTAAGTAAAAAGTATAGAATATTTATGTCTATGTTAAAGACATGACGATTTAGATTGTTTAAAATATTTAGCTAATGATTAGGAATTAAGTATAATGATAGGTAATAATTGGGACTGGTCTTTTATTCTGTTTTATGATAGTGATAAAATGATAACTGTAATGATTATATAAAATTACTCTTGCTTGGTATTTGAATTATAATGAGTGATAAACATTTTTTGGAGTTTTTTTAATTGTGAAAATACTGTACCAAGGGGTTACGATTACATAGGCAAGTTAATGAGTACATTTCTTTTCAAGCATTGTTGCCTCCTCCTTTGTTTTCCTCTTCCAATCCTTTTCACCTCCCCCCCCATACTGATCCCCATTCCCTCCCTCCCCATTCCCACGCCAAAGTTGTAAAGTTCGTTTTTCAACATAACAAAAAATAACTCCAGTTTTCATTGTCTTTGATGTTGGTATAATTTGTAAAGAGTTAGGGAAAAAACAAATCGTTTAAATAGGAATACAGGTGGAGCCATTGCAACAATGAAATGTATAAGTCCTTATGTGGAAAAATGAACTTTACAACTTTGGTGGGGGGGAGAGGATTGGATAAGGGGAGTCTGAGAAATGATGGGATGTGGAAACAAAGGAGGAGGCAACAATGCTTGATAAGAAATGTACTCATTATCTTGTCCATGTAATTGTAAACCAACTGTACTGCATTTTCACAATAAAAAAAAAATATCTCTCAATCCTATCTCTCAACATCACCGGATTTAACTCTCCAATTAAGAGACATAGATTGTCTAGTTGGATTAAAAAGCAAAATCATTCTATCTGCTGCCTTCAGGAGTCACATCTTGCCCATAAAAACAAACACATTTTGAAAGTGAAAGACTGGAACAAAATCTACCAAGTAAATGACCCCCATAAACAGGTAGGAGTTGCAATCCTAATATCAGATAAAATAGACTTCAAATTAAAATTTGTAAGAAGAGAAAAAGAAGGTCGCTACATACTAATTAGGGGATCGCTCCTTCAGGAAAATATTACAATTCTAAATATCTATTTACCAAACAACGGAGCACGCAAATTTATCCAAGAAACACTAATTTCCCTCAAAGCTTACGTGGATCCAAACACATTAATTGTTGGGGACTCTAACACACCATTATCCCCACTAGATAGATGAACTCGGCAAAAACTCAATAAACAGATCTAAACAACTGCAAGGATCAACAAGATTTAACGGACATCTAACGAATATTTCACCCAGCAGTATCAGAATACACCTTTGTCTCAGCAGCATATAGAACATTTTCAAAAACTGACCACATTTTAGTTCACAAAACAAAAGTCCAAATTCAGAAACATTGAAGTTATACCTTGCATTCTCTCAGACCACAGGAAATAAAATTAGAATTAAATGCCAAAAGCCACCAACGAAAGTCCTGTAACACATGGATGCTGAACAACACACTGTTGAATCACGAGTAAGTCATTTAAGATATTAGAAAGGAAATAAAAATATTCATGATATTCAACAAAAACGAGCACACAAATTACCAGTTCCTCTGGGACACAGAAAATTCAGTACTCAGAGGCAAGTAGGAGATATATGAAACCAACAATTTAATGAGACATCTGCCTTGAAAAAGAGCAGCAAGATAAACACCAACCCAGTAGATGGAAAGAAATAATTAAAATTAAATAAGAATTAAATGAATTAGATTCCAAACAAACATAGAAAGAATCAAAAAAACCAAGAGTTGGTTCTTCAAAAACATTAACAAAATTGACAGACCCTTAACAAATCTTATCAGAAAAAGAAAACTCACCCAAATAAATAAACTCAGAGATGAGAATGGAAACATCACCAGAGAAACAACCAACATTCTGAACATTGTAAGGGAATATTTCTCAAAACTATGCTAATAAGTTTGAGAACTTGGCAAAAATGGACCTTTTCATAGCAAATATCGACATGCAGCTAATACTAAACCAAGATGAGTTAAACCATTTTAACAGGAACATATCAAGCATTAAAATAGAAACAGCAATAAGAGAAGTCCTATCTAAAAAAAGCCCAAGACCAGACAGATTTATATCAGAATTCTACATGGCCTTCAACGCAGAGCTCACACCAATACTACTCCAACTCTTCAATGAAATTGAAAATACACTACAGAACTTATTCAATGAGGCCATCAAAACCCTCATCCCCAAACCAGGCAGGGACTCATCAAAAAAGAGAAGTTTAAACACATTTCTTTGATGAACATTGATGCAAAACTTCTCAAAAAAATGTTGGTCAATTGACTTCAACAATTCATCCAAAAAAAAATACACCACGATCAAACAAGATTCATTTCAAGGATGCAAAGTTGGGTCAATATACGCAAATCAATTAATATAATACATAGCAACAACAAGAGCAAGGATAAGAACCACATGATTATCTCAATTGTTTGAGAAAAAGCATTTGACAACATCCAACAATCCCTTTATGATGATGAAGGCTCTGGAAAAATTAGGAATCCAGGGAACATTCCTCAATAGAATAAAGGCTGTATATGACAAACATACAGCCAGCATTATACTTAATGGTGAAAAACTAAAGCCATTTCCTCTTAAATCAAGAAGGGGACAATGGATTGCTGGGTCATAGGGAAGCTCTATGTGGAATCTTTTGAGGAACCTCCATACTACTTTCCAAAGTGGTTGAACAAATTTACACTCCCACCAACAAGTCAGTAAGGATCCCTTCTGTCCACATCCCCTCCAGCATCTGTTGTTATTAGAGTTCTTGATTTTAGCCATTCTAACTGGAGTGAGGTGGTATTTCAATGTTATTTTGATTTGCATTTTGTTATGGGTAGGGAGGTTAAGCATTTCTTAATGTATCTATTGGCCATCCTTCTTTCCTCTTCAGAGAAGTTTCTCTTTAAGTCTTTAGCCCACTTATTTATTGGGCAGTTGTTTCTTTGAAGATTTTTTGATTTCCAGGTATATTTTAGACATGAGACCCTTGTCCATTGTATGGCTAGTGAAGATCTCCCAATCCTTGGGCTTTCTATTGATCTTGCTAGCTTCATCCTTTGCCATGCAGAAACTCTGCAATTTCATGCAATCCCATTTGTCCAACCTTTCTTTGATTTGTTGTGTTTCTGGGTCTTTATTCAGAAAATTTCGGCCTGTGCCGAAGAGACTTATAGTTCCTCCAATTCCATCCTGTAATATTTTCAAAGTGTCTGCATTGACTCCAGGTCTTTGATCCATTTGGAGTTGACTCTTTTGTAGAGTGA
Source organism: Dipodomys spectabilis (assembly GCF_019054845.1). Taxonomy (NCBI): domain Eukaryota; kingdom Metazoa; phylum Chordata; class Mammalia; order Rodentia; family Heteromyidae; genus Dipodomys; species Dipodomys spectabilis. The sequence continues at coordinate 4,642,222 of NW_024871260.1, forward strand.
TATATAAGGATGTAGCTTCAGTTTTCTACAAGTGATTAACCAATTTTGCCAGCACCATTTACTGAAGAGGCTGTCTTTCTTCCATTCTAATTTTTAGCTCCATTATCGTAGATTAGATGGCTATTGGTCTTTAGGTGCATTTTTGGATTTTCAATTATATTCCATTGGTCCTGAAGTTTGTTCTTGTGTCTGTATCAAGCTGTTTTGATTAGAACTGTGTTGTAGTAGAGTTTGAAATTTTTTATGGATATTCCTCCGGCACTTTTCTTTCTGTTTTTAACATTTTTTCTATTCGGGGTCTTTTATTGTTCTGTATGAATTTTTAGATTGCCTCTTCTACTTTCTTGAAGAATGAGGTTGGGATATTGATAGGTAGCGCATTGAATTTGTAGATAGCCTTGGCAAGTATTGCCATTTTCACGATATGGATCCTTCCAATCCAGGAGCATGGGAGGTTTTTCCACTTTTTAAGTAGTGTTTTGATTTTCTTTTTCAGGTTTTTAAAGTTTTCATCAGCCTGGCACTGGTGGCTCATGCCTGTAATCCTAGCTACTCAGGAGGCTGAGATCTGAGGATCATGGTTCAAAGCTAGGGAAATTAAGTCCATGAGACTCTAATCTCCAATAAAACACTAGAAAACCGGAAGTGGTGCTGTGCCTCAAGTGATACAGAGCTCGCCTTGAGTTGAAGAGCTGTGGGACAGCACCCAGGCCCAGAGTTCAAGACCCATGACTCACAAAAAACAATAAAGTTTCCATCATAAAGGTCCTTCACTTTTTCATTAATTCCTAGGTGTTTTATTTTGGGGTGGCTATTATAGATGGAATTGTTTTCCTGGTTTCAGCCACATTTTTCTCATTGTTGGATTAGAGAAAAGCCATTGTCTTTGAGGGTTAATTTTATAACCGGCAAACTTGCCAAAGTTTTGAATCACTATGAGTAATTTGGGAGTGGATTCCATGGGATTCTTTATATACAAATCATGTCATCTACAAAGAGGACGAGTTTTACTTAATCTTTTCCTATTTGGATCCATTTTATGTTTGCAACTTGTCTTATCGTTGTAGCTTGGCATTCTAATACTAAATTGAAAAAAACTGGAGAGAGTGGACAACCTGGTCCCCTTCCTTTTTTTTATTGTGAAAATACTTTACAGAGGAGTTTCGATTACCTGGTCAAGATAATGAATACATTTCTTATCAAGCATTGTAATCTCCTCCTTTGTTTCCCCTTCCCATCCCTTTGCATCTTCCTCCCACCCCTACCCAATCCCCCCCCCCCCCCGCACCAAGGTTGTAAAGTTCGTTTTCGACATAACGACTTGTAAGGTTCGTTGTTGCAATGGGTCCACCTGTATCCCTATTTAAACAATTTGTTTTTCCCCTTCCCCTCTACAAATTATACCAACATCAAACACAGTGAAAGCAGGGGTTATACGCTGAAGGAGGGACATACAAAGCAACAAAGAAATAACTTTACAATTGTGTTAGAAACAATCGCATGAAGGAAAAAAAAACATTTGAATACATATCTTAGGGTTCATTTCCCTAACATCAAATTATCTGACCTTTTCAGCTTGACTCAGACATATACTAGATACTGCTAATAAGGGAAACTATGAGACGTATGTTTCTTTGGACCTGGCTTACCTCACTTAATATAATTTTTTCCAAGCCTTTCCATTTCCTAACAAATGGGGCAATGCCATTCTTTCTGATGGAGGCATAGAATTCAATTGTGTATATATAACACATTTTCTTGATCCATTCATCTACTGAGGGCCATCTGGGTTGGTTCCTTATCTTAGCTATAGTAAATAATGTTACACTAAACATAGTTGTGCTGGTAGCTTCAGTGTGGTCTTGTTTGTGAACATTTGTGTAAGTGCCGCACAGGCCGAAATTTTCTTAATAGCGACCCAGAAACATGACAAATCAAAGAAAGGTTGGACAAATGGGATTGCATGAAATTGCAGAGCTTCTGCATGGCAAAGGTCATAGTTAGTAAGATCAATAGAAAGCCCACGGATTGGGAGAAGATCTTCACTAGCCATAAAATGGACAAGGGTCTCATATCTAAAATATAACTGGAACTCAAAAAAATAAATCCCTTAACAACAAATCTTCACACAAACCACTGCCCAATAAATAAGTGGCAAAAGACTTAAAGAGAAACTTCTCTGAAGAGGAAAGAAGGATGGTCAGTAGACACATGAAGGAATGGTTAACCTCCCTAGCTATAAAATAAATGCAAATCAAAACAACATTCAGATTCCACCTCTAGTAGTTAGTATGGCTAATATCAAGAACTCTAACAACAGATTCTGGATGGTATGTGGACAGAAGGGAACCCTACTTCATTGTTGGTGGGCGTGTAAATTTGTTCAATTACTTTGGAATGTATTATGGAGATTCCTCAAAAGACTCCACATAGAGGAGAAGTTCTGGGAAGATGGCAGAGGAGAAGCTGGAATCTGAACAAGCCCTCACATAGAAAGCAGTTTTAGAGTTCCAGTGAACAGTCCTAAGCCAGAGAATCACACCAAATGTGCCATCACAGGACAGAGAGTTAGGCCAGAGAGGGGAAACCAGGCAAGGAGACACATCTGAGCGCTTGCCAGCCGCCACCGTGGCAGCGGTAGCGGTGTTGGAGGCAGCGGTGGTGGCGGCGACGGCAGGGCACCATACCTGAGCCACAGAGAGTCTGGGATGAAGGAGCCAGACGAGCGGGCAAGCAGATTCTACTCAACACCAGCAAGAACCGACAAGGAGTGGACATCTTCATCCTGCAGTTCACAGACCAGAGACAACCCAGGAACCAAGAGTCAGCATGAGTAGAAGCCCGACGTCCTCACTTCTTCTCAGGGAGCAGAGGAAGGAAGTCCAACCCTCCCCCCCAGTACCGGAGATCTCCATCTTGGATACCGACAAAGCTCGGAGGAGCTGCTAGCTCCAACTCAGGCCTTAGAATAAAACGAGTCATTTAGCAGGTCACAAGAACCTAACTGACCTGCCAGACCCAGCTCCACCCAGGGAAAAGCACCCAGCGTGGGCACCAGCCCCAGGAGTGGCTTTCTTCACTGGGTAATCAGAGCCAGAGGATGCCCCTCCCTCTAGCAGCCTCGACAATCAATTGAAATTCAGTAAACAGAAGCCCTGAGAATGACTCCAGGCCGGGCTCTGTGAGTTTTTCATAAAAAAGCCCCAGGGAAAAGCTACTGTTTGTTGAAAGGCCTCAACTCTACCCAGAACCTAGCCTCATCACTGCATCCCCCTCTTTTGTGATTCTCAAAGCAGATCAGCCTCGCATTAAACTAACCTGGGAGGAACATCTCAAAATCCGGGGTAAAGCAGAGCATTTTTCTGCCTGTTCGAACAAACTGACTTAAGAAACCAATCAAGCCACAGGACCACAAGCAGACCAGAGACTCCAACAAGAGCTTGGTTACAGACAAAAGGGCGATACACGATTTTTCCCACCCCTCCCCCCAAAAAATCAAAGAATTTCCTCTTCTTCTTCTTCTTCTTCTTCTTCTTCTTCTTCTTCTTCTTCTTCTTCTTCTTCTTCTTCTTCTTCTTCTTCTTCTTCTTCTTCTTTTCTTCTTCTCCTCCTCCTCCTCCTCCTGCTCATCTTCTTCTTCTTCTTCTTGTTCTTCTTCTTCCTTTTTTTTGGTACCTTATATAAATTTTTTTTTCTTTTCTAAAACTTTTTTTAATCTTTAATTTTTGCCTTTTTTGAAAAAAAATTGTATTCCAGTAACTTTTTTTTCCTCTTATAATTTTTATTTTCGGGATACGTGAATGTACATTTTTCTTTCTTTTTTTGTCTTCTTTCTGTTTTTTAATTATCCTTTTGTTTTTTGTTTAGCTCTACTGAACTTCTGATCTTTTCTTCTTCCTTTCTTATCCTTTTCACCTTTTCCTCTCTTTTGTTCTTCTTTATGTGACTTAACTCTTCTCCTGCACATCCTCAGATAAACCCGTAGTTAACTAGTAGACCCTATCCCCCATTGTGTGCACACTTAATCCACAAATTTATTACTCAATTCAAAACCTCTGAGACAGAAATTCCTTAATAGCAGTATTACCTCTTTATACCTATATAATATTTTAAGCATTTTATTTTTAAGTTTTTCACATCTCCTCTATGTCCCTCCCCTTCTCTCAATATATTCACGTTCTTCTCTAAATAGATTGTTTTCGAAACTACATAATATTATTAATTTTTACTTTTCTATTTTTTCTGGTCTCTTTTCTTTTCTCTTTCCCTTCCTTCTTTTTTTCTCTCTCTCTACTTTCATTCCACCCAACCTATTTCCTGCAGTGAGATTAGCAATTAGTTAACTCTCCCTGTGCCTCCACACACCAATCTATTCCTATTTTATACCCACATCTCTCCCTAACGCTAATAATTTCTGGTTTCCCAAATTCTCCTCTGCGGTTCGAAGCTCATTAACATATAGTTGTTTGATGTTGAATAGATGTATTTGTTGTACTAGATTGTATCTGTAGACTATTGACTGTACAAATTCAGACTTTGGTTAATGGTTGCCTTAAGATAGTGTTCGAGCACAAAACTGGTGCTATTTTCATCTCCGATGTGCAGAGTAAGCCGGAAAAACACAAGAAATATGGCAAATCCGGGTATCTCAATTCCAAATCATGATAATCAGGGTACAGAACAGATAATGAATAATCCAGAGGAGAGCTCCTAAATAGCTCTACAAACACTGCTGGCAAAAATGATAAATGAAAAGATAGAAAATATACAAAGAACTCTGTATGAGCGTGATAGGGAGAGAGAGGAGGCAATTCAAAAGTTTATACAGGAATATCATAAGTGTGCGGAAGCTACTCAAAAACTGATACAGGATTTGCATGAGCAACTTGAGAATACCCAAAGAGAAGACATGAATGGCGTGAACAGGCTGAGAACACTCAAAGAGAACTGCAGGAATCCCACGAACGGGAGGAAGCTAATCAAATAGTAATACAGGAATTGAGAGAGCAGGAAGAGAATACACAAACATCACTAAAGGCATTCATAGAATCCATTAACAAAAAGCTGAAGGAAGACAGGGAGACCACAAAGGGAATGCAGAATGGAACCCAACAGAAGGAATGGGAGTCCAAAGAAACCATAACCAATCAACTAAGTGATTTGAGAATAAACACTGAACATCAAATTAAGGCAGTAAAGAAATTCATACAAGATCTAAAACAGAGCTTCAACAAAGAATTTGAAGCCATCAAAGCTGACCAATAAGAACGAAAAGAGATAAAAAACAAAGTAGAAAGTCTTGACAGCAGGTTAGACCATGCAGAAGATCGAATCTCAGGGATTGAAGACAGCCTAGATATTATAGAGAAAGAACATACAACCATCCAAGACAAGTCCAAGAAATATGATAGCTCTATCCAACACTTGGAAGACACCATCAGAAGGCCTAATCTAAGGATAATTGGTGTAGAGGAGCACCTAGAAACAGAAGTTAATGGTCTAGGAAATTTGTTTAACAGGATCCTAGCAGAGAACTTCCCAAACATACAAAAATATATGACTATTCACACACAAGAAGCTTGTAGAACCTCAAATAGACCAGACTGGAATAGGACATCCCACTGTCACGTTATAATCCACACAGGATCAACTCAGAACAAGGAAAAGATCCTTAAAGCTGTCAAGGAGAAAAGATTAATCATCTATAAAGGGAAACCAATTAGAATCACCTCAGAATTCTCAGCAGAGACAATCAAGGCAAGAAGAGCCAGGAATGATGTATGCCATGCCCTAAAAACAAACAACTATCAACCAAGAATACTGTACCCAGCTAAACTCTCCTTCATAACTGAAGGCCAAATAAAAACCTTTCATAGCAAAGAGAAATTGAAACAATACATCTCCACCAAACCAGCCCTACAAAAGATTCTTAAAGATGTCCTAAACATAGAAAACCAACAAGACCAAAATAAAGGCCAAGAAACTGCACCCAAACTGAGAATCCAAGAACCATAGGAAGAACCCTGTTTTCACATCCCCCAAGAAGGTGGATAACGTAGCAGGAACTCCCAAATACCTCTCAGTCCTATCTCTTTACGTTAACGGACTGAAATCTCCAATTAAGCGACATAGATTGTCTAGTTGGATTAAAAAACAGGAGTCACATCTGGCCAGTAAAAACAAACACATTTTCAATGTTAAAGGCTGGAACAAAATCTACCAAGCAAATGGCCCTCATAAACAGGCGGTAGTTGCAATCCTAATATCAGATAAAATAGACTTCAAATTAAAATTTGTGAGAAGAGATAAAAAAGGTCACTACATACTAATTAAGAGATCTCTCCTTCAGGAGGATATTACAATTCTAAATATCTGTTCGCCAAACAATGGAGCATCCAAATTTATCCAAGAAACACTACTTTCCTTTAAGTGCCACATAGATCAAAAGATATTAATTGTTGGGGATTTGAACACACCACTCTCCCCACTAGATAGATCAACTAGGCAAAAAAAATAAATAAATAAATAAATAAAAAAACAGAGAAAACTCAGATCTAAACAGCTGCATAGATCAATTAGACTTAACAGACATCTACCGAATATTTCACCCAGCAGCATCAGAATATACGTTTTTCTCAGCAGCACATGGAACATTTTCTAAAATTGACCACATTTTAGGCCACAAAGCAAACTTGTCTAAATTCAGAAACATTGAAATTATCCCTTGCATTCTCTATGACCACAAGGGAATAAAATTAGAACTCAGCACCAAAACCCACCAAAGAAAGTCCGGTATCACATGGAGGCTGAACAACACACTGCTGAATCATGAGTGGGTCATGGAAGAGATTAGAAAGGAAATTCAAATGTTCATGCTATTCAACAAAAATGAAGACACAAACTACCAGCTCCTTTGGGACACAGCAAAGGCAGTACTCAGAGGCAAGTTTATAGCTCTGAGCTCCTACATCAACAAATTGGAGAGATCTGAAACCAACAATTTAATGACACATCTAAACCTGCATGAAAAATAGCAGCAAGACAAACCCTAACCCAGTAGACGGAAAAAATAATTAAAATTAAATCAGAATTAAATGAATGAGAATCCAAAAAAACTGTAGAAAGAATCAACAAAACAAAGATTTGGTTCTTCCAAAAACTTAACAAAATTGACAGACCCTAAGCAAATCTTTTCAGAAAAAGAAGAGAACACATCCAAATTAATAAATTCAGAGATGAGTATGGAAACATCACCACGGAAGCAACCAAGATTCAGAACATTAAAAGGGATTACTTCTCAAAACTTTATGCTAATAAGTTTGAGAACTTAACAGAAATGGACCTTTTCCTAGCAAATTTTGTCATGCCAAAAGTAAACCAAGATGAGTTAAACCATCTTGACAGGCCTATATCAAGCATTGAAATAGAAACAGCAATAAGAGACCTCACAACTAAGAAAAGGCCAGGACCAGATGGTTTTACAGCAGAATTTTACAAGGCCTTCAATGTAGAGCCCACACTAATACTCCTCCAACTCTTCAATGAAATTGAAAGAGAAAGTTCACTACCGAGCACATTCTATGAAGCCATTATCACCCTCATCCCAAAACCACACAGGGATCATCAAAGAAAGAGAACTATAGACCCATTTCTTTGATGAACATTGATGTAAAACTTCTCAACAAAATTTTGGCCAAGAATAAGAACCACATGGTTATCTCAATAGATGCAGAAAAAGCATTCGACAAGAACTAACACCCCTTTATGATGAAGGTTTTAGAAAATTAGGAATCCATGGAACATTCCTCAATACAATAAAGGCTGTATATGACAAACCTACAGCCAGCATTATACTTAATTGTGAAAAAATAAAGCCATTTCCTCTTATCTCAGGAACAAGACAAGGATGTGCAAACTCTCCACTTCTCTTCAATCTATTATTAGAATGCCTTGCTACAGCAATAAGGCAAGATGCAGACATAAAGGGAATCCAAATAAGGAAAGAAGAAATAAAACTCTCCCTCTTTGCAGATGACATGATCTTGTATTTAAAGAATCTCATAGACTCCACTCCAAAATTACTCAAACTGATTCAAAACTTTGGCAAAGTAGCAGGGTATAAAATTACCCCCCCCCCCCAAATCAATGGCTTTTCTGTATGCCAACAATGATAAAAGTGTGGCTGAAATTAAGAAAGAAACTCCATTTGTAATAGCCCCACAAAAAATAAAATACCCAAGAATTAACTTAACCAAAGAAGTGAAGGACCTCTATGATTAAAACTTTAAAACCTTGAGAAAGGAAATCAACACAGAACTTAAAAAATGGCAAAACCTCCCATGCTCCTGGATTGGAAAGATTAACAACGAGAAATGGCAATACTTCCCAAGGCTATTTACAAATTCAACGAGATACCTATCAAAATTCCAACCTCAATCTTCAAGTAAATAGAAGAGGCAATCCAAAAATTCATACTGAACAACAAAATTCCCCGAATAGCAAAAACTTTCCTCAACGGAAAGAACACTGCTGGAGGAATATCAATACCAAATTTCAAACTCGCCTATAAAGCCATAGTAATTAAAACAGCTTGGTTTTGGCATAAGAACAGACCTCAGGACCAATGGAATAGAATTGAAAACCCAGAAATGAACCTACAGACCTATAGCCATCTAATCTTCAATAAGGGAGCTAAAAAAATAGAATTGAAGAAAGACATCCTCTTCAGTAAATGGTGCTGGCAAAATTGGTTAACTACTTGTAGAAAACTAAGGCTAGATCCTTATATATCACTCTGCACCAGAATCAACTCCAAATGGATCAAAGACCTCGAAGTCAGAGCAGACACTGAAAATCTTACAGGATGGAATAGGAGAAACCCTAGGTCTCCTTGGCTCAGGCCGAAATATTCTGAATAGAGACCCGGAAACACAACAAATCAAAGAAAGGTTGGACAAATGGGATTGTATATAGTTGCAGAGCTTCTGCATGGCAAAGGACATAGCTAGCAAGATCAATAGAAAGCCCACGGATTGGGAGAAGATCTTCACTAGCTATACACTAGACAAGGGTCTCAAATCTAAAATATACTTGGAACTCAAAAAATTAAATCCCCCAACGGCAAATCCTCAAAGAAACAACTGCCAAATAAATAAGTGGGATAAAGACATAAAGAGAAACTTCTCTGAAGAAGGAAGGATTGCCAATAGACACATGAAGAAATGCTTAACATCCCTAGCCGTAAAAGAAATGGAAATCAAAACAACATTGAGATACCACCTCACTCCTGTTAGAATAGCAAAAAATCAAGAACTCTAACAGCAACAGTTGCTGGAGTGGATATGGATAGAAGGAAACCTTACTTCATTTTGGTGGAATGTAAACTTGTTCAACCACTTCGGAAAGCAGTATGGAGGTTCCTCAAAAGACTTCACATAGCGCTCCCCTATTACCCAGCAATCCCACTTTTGGGCATTTGCCCAAATGTTTACAAACAAGACCACACTAATGCTACCAGCACAACTTTGTTTATTGCAGCATTATTCACCATAGCTAAGATATGGAACCAACCCTGATGCCCCTCAGTAGATGAATGGATCAAGAAAATGTGGTATATATACAGAATGGAATTCTATGCCTCCATCAGAAAGAATGACATTGCCCCATTTTTTAGGAAATGGAAAAACTTGGAAAAAATTATATTAAGTGAAGTAAGCCAGGCCCAAAGAAACATAGGTCTCATAGTTTCCCTTATTTGCAATATCTAGTATATGTATGAGTCAAGCGGAAAAGATCAGATAATGTGATGTTAGGAAAATGAACCCTTAGACATGTATTTTAATGTTTTTTTCTTTCATGCCTGTGTTTCTAACGCATTTATAAGATTATTTCTTTGTTGCTTTGTATGTCCCTTTCCCACAGTATAACCCCCACTTTCACTATATTTGATGTCAGTATAACTTGTGGAGGACATTGGGAAAAACAAGTCATTTAAGGATACAGCTGGACTTGCTGCAACAATGTAAAGCTCGAAAACGAGCTTTACAACGTTGGTGCAGGGGGCGGGGAGGCAATGGGGGGGAAGGATTGGGTGAGGGAGAGGGGTGAGGCTGGGAAGGGATGTGAAGAGTAAACAAAGGAGGAGGCTGCAATGCCTGGTAAGAAATGTATGCATTATCCATCCCATGTAATTGTAACCCCTCTGTACAGTATGTTCACAAATAAAATAAAATAAAATAAAATTATAAAAAGACTCCACATAGAGCTGCCCTATTTCCCA